>NC_041215.1:48158303-48176098 GCF_002837175.3 Physeter macrocephalus
GAGCCCTGTGCCCCGCAACAGGAGAGGCCACAACAGTGAGAGGCCCGCGAACCGCAAAAAAAAAAAAGAAAAGAAAAGCTGACTGCAGTGTCCTACTTGTTCCCACATTTCTTAGGAGTACATAAGCTCTAGATTTTTCTTTCCCACCTTCTATGGTTGAAAGAGTACCAGTTTTATTCCTTGATCTTTGCTTGAGGTCAGGTAATTACTATATGAAATGAGCCTCTCTGGGCATAGCATATGGTTAAGATTTAATATGACTTTGTAGGCAGATAAACTTGGCTTTGAATCCCAACTCTACCATTCATCACAGGCAACTCATTTCTTTCAACAAGCCTCGGTTTCTGAATCTATAAAGGAAGAGTAAGAAAGTCTTCCAGAAATGATTACCATGAGATGATTAATGAAAAGCATTTTGCAAGTGCATAATATATTCTAAATCCGTAACAAGTAGTCACTATAATTATGTTATTTTTGTTGCCAAAGTGACATCCTCATCATATATCCCAGGCTAAGTGCATACAACCACAAAGATGTAACTTCATAGTGAGAATACAGGTTTCATAAAGGCTGATAGAAAATGATTGCTTTCATTTGACACTTCCCAGCCTTACGAGACAGAATATTGTTTTTTCTCCTTACATCTTGTACATTTTTTCCATGCATTTTTCTATCATTTTTTCCAAAAATAATTTATAAACTGACAGTCAATATGCAAAAGGAGCAAATTCAACTGAACAGTAGCTCCTGCTTTCCTAATCACCTAATTTTCTTCATGGAAATGGTTCACGGAATGCAGTGGGCAGGAGTTTAAGCCAGAGATGGCTCAGACAGATTCATCATGAGAAAGTAATTACAATAACTTCCTGCAGTGCAAAATATCAGTGAAATTCAATGAGTAAATAACACAGTAACAAATGTCCCTATGTATATAAGTATTGCATAGGTATGACAGTCATTGTATACCAACAAAAACAAGTTTGTACTTATTTTTTCACACATTCATATGTTCATTTATAGCACTGAAAAATTCCATTTTACAAATCATCTCAGGGGAATAGTTCTAAAAGAAACTTATAAAGTGGGATTACAGTGGCATGAATTCTTGAGAGTATTTCAAAAATTCTTCTACTATCAGATGTTTTCTTACGAGACTTAACCTTTATACTACACTAAAAGGCAGTTTAAATTTGTGTATAAACCAAAAAAAATTTTTTTGGTCCACTTATTCACATCACAGATCTAAATTGTCCACTAAGAGAGGGAAAAAAAAATAACAGCAAAAAAAGAACTTTTAGAAAAGAAAACACAATAATCTGAAATACTTTACTATTTTGTGTAAATTAGTAAACAATATAACTTACTGAATATATTTTAAGAAAGTGGTTCAAGCACACACAGTGAAAATGCTAACTTAAAAAAAAAGTTACTACACAACATAGTTTTAATCTATTTTAATCAGTATCTACAATACTCTTGAAACCAGCATTGTCTTTACTGGTGCCATTCCTCACAAATAAAGAATTTAAACTGACAATATAGATAAGACTTTCCTGCTATAAAGTTACTCACCAATAATATTTTTTATAGTTAATTTACAGATAAGAGTCTCTCTAGCCTATTGGGATAGATCAAAAATTGCAATTAACAGGGTTGCAATGAATAAGGGTTACATTCAAAAGAACTTGGTTTTATATTTATACTCTGTGCTAAAAAACAAACAAAACAAAACGTGCCAATAAGTAGATAAATTGACCAATTGATTTCTGTTTGTTCTTTCTTTTTATGAGAAATATCTGAGGTGCTAATGAAAGCTGATGGGGTTCAGGACAGGCCACCCCAAAATGTGCTATGTTGGCGTATTGATTTTTTTTTCCTTGTTGATAGTTGTTAATTTTATTTTTTTTAAACTTTTTATTTTATATTGGAGTACAGTTGATTAACAATGTTGTGTTAGTTTCAGATGTACAACGAAGTGATTCAGTTATACATATACATATATCTATTCTTTTTCAAATTCTTTTCCCAATTAGGTTGTTACAGAATATTGAGCAGAGTTCCCTGTGCTATACAGTAGGTCCTTGTTCGTTATCCATTTTAAATATAACAGTGTGTACATGTCAATCCCAAACTATCCCTCCCCCCAACCCTTCCCCCATATTGATTATATTGAATTAAAGTTACTTAAGAAACAGCTGGTGAAAGAAAAATACTCTGAGCCTCTTTTGTTTGCCTGAAAGCAGGGACTAATTCCCTCATGTGAAGGTATCCTCCCTATACCAGGAAGATAGAAGGCATCCTTATCACCAGAGATAGGGAATTCAAGGCCAAGAAAGCAGTATAAATAAGCTTTGTTACTTCATTATTTTGGAACTGCAAGGCCAAACCCCTTTGTTTTGTCAAATCTTCACAAATAATTGTTTCTTTGTCTAAAAGAAACGATTGCCTGCTTTGGTCACTTCTTTGGGTCTCATTCTTACGGGGCTCCCATACTTACATAATTAATTTTTTTTCTCCTGTTAATCTGCCTTCTGTCAATTTAATTACAGGCATACCTCATTTTATTGTTCTTCACTTTATTGCACCCTGTGGATACTGTGTTTTTTGCAAATTGAAGGTTTGAGTCTACCCTGCATCGAGCAGGTCTATCAGCACCATTTTTCCAACAGCATTTGCCTACTGCATGTCTCTGTGCCACAGTTTGGTAATTCTCACAATATTTCATAATTTTTTATTATTATATTTATTATGGTGATCTGTGATCAGTGGTCTTTGCCATTACTACAATGACTCACTGAAGGCTCAGATGATGGATAGCATTTTTTATCAATAAAGTATTTTTAAATTAAGGTACGTACATTTCTTTTTAAGATGTAACGTTATCACACGCTTAAAAGACCACAGTATGGTGTAAACATAACTTTTATATGTACTGGGAAACCAAAAATTTCGTGTGACTCGCTTTATTGTGATATTTGCTTTATTTCGGTGGTCTGGAACTAAATCTGCAACATATCTGAGGTATGCCTGCATTAGACCAGCCAAAAGAACCTAGAAAGACAGAGGAAAAAATTTTCCTCTCCTATAGAGCCAAATGGCCGCAGGGTTAGACAGGGAACATAGGAGAAACAGCAAGACGAACACATTTACACATGGACAGCACAGTCTGTCATTCAGCATCGCAAAGACCATCAGTCTTAGCACCTGGTTGACATGACTAGTAACCTGAAGTAGAAAGTTACTGGAAGGAACTTGTAAGCAATACTTATTTGTAAATCACATTAAGAACTTCTAGAACAAGATGACAGCCCAGTTGTCTATTGGTCCTAAGGGGCTATGCTGGGAAGATGTGAGAGCAGAACCCGGTACTTCAAACTTGTTTGCCTCTTAGCATCAGCATCAAGACAATGTAGATGTGCATAAAAATTTGCTCATCTCAGAGGCCCACTTGGTTACATATGTTCCTCTGCTAGATTTCTGTGGATTCTGTTCTATGTTTATTCTTAACTGAATTCATTTATATGTACTCAATACTGCAGACAATCAAAGCATTCAAATTTCAGTCTATTGGACCCAATATACTTTCTACTACTACTCCTGATAGGTTCTATTATTAAAGGCTAGATGTTCTTTTCATAAGTTTTCCTCATTTAATCCTCATGAGAACTTTACAAAATAGGCATTTTGCCTTGATTTTACAGATGAGGAAAGCAAGTACCACCGAGCTAACAGTAATTTGCTCAAGGTCACTGAGATAAATTCACTTAATGGGATCTAAAATGATTTAGGTTCATGTGCCCCTAAAGCAAAAGGACAATGTCAAATTTTTATCAACAGGCCGAATACAAAATCTGTTACTCAATAAAAATCTGTTTATTGAATAAATGAATGTCTGACTCATAGCCATACTCATTAATGCTGACTTAAGATATGGTTTGTAATAAGGTTCTGGGTTATTTTGGGAAAATAGTCTATCTTGTACAAATTAAAATTTAACAGTATCATTCTGAATTTATTTTAAAGTAATTTTCAAATATAACAATAACTGACCTGAAGTAGGCATTTCATATTTGTTACTGGATGTTTAATAATCATCTATACACAGTTAAAAATATAACTTGGTGTATAACACCTGAAGGGCCAACTACAAAGTGTAAATAGTAACACTAATTCTTTTTCTTACAAACTTTCTTTATATAAGCTTCATATATAGCTGTTCTTTAATTTATTTTGAGTAGGAAAATGGAAATTTAGTATTAAAGGAGATAAGGTTTTTCCCATTATAAAAATGAGCACATAAATGAACATTTTGGTGTAACCTATAGCTACCACATTACAATGTAAGGACTTTATTTGCTCATACTATTTCAGTCATACTCACTTTTCCATATTAAATATTCTGAACAACTCCAGATAAGAACAAACTGAATTGCTTTAGTCCAAATTAAGTCCTTTGTATGGGTCCTAATCTTGTAGAGTCCCTTGTTTCTTCTGTTCTATCATCTTCTACACAGAAGTATTAGCATTTCAATTTGCCTTTAATTTCTAACACTACCTTGAATTTCAATTGTGTATCAAATCTTAGAACACAGTCCAAAGAAAAGAGTTGTTAATAGTATCATTTTACATTACAAGGTTTATTCTATGGACCACATAAAAAGAATTATTTATTGCAAATCTTACTGATATTATCCCTTTATTGAATCATCACTATTAAAAATGAGATACTTCAAGAAAGTATACTTCCACAGTTCTAAAACTAAGAAAATATTGCTGAAAAGCTTCATGGTGTAGGGATTTTACCCCAAGATTTAAAAATACACAGTATTCAATTCAAAGCAAAATGATGACTTTCTTTTGTATATTCCATCATTGGCACATTTAATATAATATCAAAATTCAGGTTCATTATTGGATTTTTAAAAAGACATACATTGAGATGACAAATTAAGGCAATATGATAATTTTTGCCTCTCAAAGAAACAGAAAAGAATATGAGGAAAGAGTGATTACAGTTTGAAAAGAATAGCACAATCTATAGATATCTATTTGAAAAGAATAGTATAATGTAACTTTATCTTCTAAAAGAATCTTTGTACTTTGATTTTCAAAGATCACTTATGGGAATGAGTCAAAGCTTTCTTTCAGCACCATGAAGTTTTACCTGATGAGTTACAGTGGTTAACAAAGGTAGAATGACAAACTAAATAAACACCCTGCAGAGTAAGTGAAAATTGCTGAAAACTAAATATTAAATACTTAAACTCAAATCATTGTAACTATTAATAATGTCACAATGATGATGATCAGAGGAGGCTTCAGTACATCATATTGCCACCATAGCAATTGGTGTATCAGATATTCACCAGTGAGAATAAGATATTATATTTATTAATTATATTGTTTTAAGCAACCTCCATACTTAAGATATTGTAAAAATTCTCTTATCAAAAAAACTTAACTTCTTTTCCAGAAAAAGTATGTTTCTTCCCTACCCTACATGGACCAAATGGATTCCATAAGATTGATAAATTTCTGATTTAATTTATATTACTAATCTATAATATTTTCTTTCAGGCTCTAGGTCAAAGATCCATTGTACAAGCACAGATCTGTCATATTAAAAACTACAGTGATGGGCATCCCTGGTGGCGCAGTGGTTGAGAGTCCGCCTGCCGATGCAGGGGACACGGGTTCATGTCCCAGTCTGGGAAGATCCCACATGCCATGGAGCGGCTGGGCCCATGAGCCATGGCCGCTGGGCCTGCACGTCCAGAGCCTGTGCTCCGCAACGGGAGAAGACACAACGGTGAGAGGCCCGCGTACCACAAAAACAAAAAACAAAAAACAAAAAACAAAAAACAAAAAACAAAAAAAAACTACAGTGATTAACTATAAAAAAAATAAAAACAGAACTTACCAACCGGTTCCTTTTGACTCTGAAAGAGAATCTTGCTATTACTGCCATCCATATTTGCCATATTAATTGTGTTTCCATCCGTCCAGTAGAGTTTCCTTAATTCAAAAGAGATATGGTTTAAAAATATTAGATATAGACCTACTTGTTGACTAGAAGCATACATTGAAGAACAAAGTTAATATTAAAGTAAATTCTTGGCTCAGGATAATGTTTTTTCAGGAAGGCCCCCAGATTGTTGAGCCACTTGCTTGGGAAGAAAGTACCACTCTTGCTTTTTCCTGTCATTGAAGGACAATTATCTCACTTACTTTCCCCCACCTACATTCACAACTGAATATTTAACTATGACTACAGTAAATTATTTCCATTTAAAGTCATTCATCAAGATTGAATCCTCTTGGCTTGGAGAAATCAGGCACCAGAAAAGGGAACAAAGTCATTTCAATCGCACGTCCAGAGCCTGTGCTCCGCAACGGGAGAAGACACAACGGTGAGAGGCCCGCGTACCACAAAAACAAAAAACAAAAAACAAAAAACAAAAAACAAAAAAAAACTACAGTGATTAACTATAAAAAAAATAAAAACAGAACTTACCAACCGGTTCCTTTTGACTCTGAAAGAGAATCTTGCTATTACTGCCATCCATATTTGCCATATTAATTGTGTTTCCATCCGTCCAGTAGAGTTTCCTTAATTCAAAAGAGATATGGTTTAAAAATATTAGATATAGACCTACTTGTTGACTAGAAGCATACATTGAAGAACAAAGTTAATATTAAAGTAAATTCTTGGCTCAGGATAATGTTTTTTCAGGAAGGCCCCCAGATTGTTGAGCCACTTGCTTGGGAAGAAAGTACCACTCTTGCTTTTTCCTGTCATTGAAGGACAATTATCTCACTTACTTTCCCCCACCTACATTCACAACTGAATATTTAACTATGACTACAGTAAATTATTTCCATTTAAAGTCATTCATCAAGATTGAATCCTCTTGGCTTGGAGAAATCAGGCACCAGAAAAGGGAACAAAGTCATTTCAATCATTCCAGTTGAAAGCACTCAGGAGAAAGAATTTCTTTTAGCCCTACCTAAGTTCTCTATATGGGTACATAATGACTAGCCAGAATATGGGAGAATCTGATCTACTTAGCAGTGACCATAATACTAACACACAGCAAATATGTTATTAACAACTGGTATTTGAAATGAAATTAACAACTTCTCCTGGCATCTTTTTTTTTTTTATTCTGAACTGTCACTCTTTAGAAACATAAATTGATAAAATTTTACAATAATATATAAAAATCTGATTTCATGCAGAAAACAGAATCTCATACAATTTCCATATTCACATTTGCTTTTTTGACTGTATAGCTTATATATATATATATATATATATATATGTATGTGTGTGTGTCTTCTGAATTCAACAAAGTTTTTACATAAAATCAGAGCAAGAGTGTGTAAAATTTTTGAAAAATTAAAAAAATAATCATACTTTACCCCCTGACTGGGTGAGCTGCTAGACACTGTGGCTTATCGATTCCGTGGATAATTGAGGTTTTCAAGGAGCCATCTAGTCTTGCCACGTTAATTTGTGTTTCATCAAATTCTGAGCTAATCCAGTATAAATTACGTGAGATCCAGTCCACAGCTAACCCTCTGATACTCTGAATATCTGTACAACAGGAAAGAGAAAATTAAAAATGAACGAAGTTTTTCATTCTTTTGGCTTTCTAAGTCAGTTATCTTCTGTCTCAGGGAAAATTTAATTTACACTATTAGTTAGCTAAAATTGTACAAGATTGTAATCTCATTCCCTTATCAGCCCTTCTTAAGGCATGAATAATCATTAATGTCTTACTGCTGAGCCATTTGAAAACCTGAAGTAACAATTAGCATTGAAATTACACTAACAGTCAATGATTCACTAGTAAACACTTAGGAGCAGACACAGGCAGCAGTCCTATGGGCCAAGGTGACCAAAATTCAAATTAGAGTAACAGCTTCTCTAGTTGATGGCACATCTTTCTAGTTAGGAGAAAGTACTTGTGGCCCATCAACAAATGGGCCATTTTATGTTTAAATGCCAATTTGTTACTGAAATGAAATAAAACAATTCAACTTTCCAAGAAGAATTACCAGAGTTGAACATTTTAAAAATGGATAATTAACAGAAATTGACTGAGATATGAGTGAAGAAACTAAAGCCCTTTTAACATTCCTCCAATGTGGATTCTACAGAAATTACTGAAACCTAATTATGTTTTGATTCATTACATCCAATATGAATATTTGGGTTGCTATTACTTGATGATTCAATTAGGCATCTTTTTTAAAAATGATGGAATTTAGGCTAAAATATAATTGCACATTTAAATTAAAGAAACAAATTTAACTGAAAGTGTTAAAAACAGTGGATACTAGGAAATCTTTTTAACATATTAACAGGTAAAGAAGGCCAATTTAGTTCCCAGTCTTTGGCATTTGACTACTTTTACTTGGTTTCGCCTTTATTCATGAAGTTTTAACATTTTCTATCATGTTGTACCTCTTAGGGTTCTCCAGACCCCTGCTACTCAAATTTACAAGACACCTGGAGACTCTTAAAAGGAAGATTCTGATTCAGTAGGTCTGGGGAGGGTCCTAAGATTCTGCAAGTTATAACTAGCTCCCAAGTGCTGTAGTCACTACTCCAGAGCAGTTCCAATCCAAATGCTGCTAGAAACCCAGAGCAGCTGCTACTTAGCTCTTCTAATTGCTACATCTTCCCTTTTTATCATTTTCAAAAGATGCCACCAAGCTAGGTTTTCAGAAAGTGAAAACTCTGGATTTGTAAAATCTGCTAACTAGTTCAATTTTTTTTTAATACATTTATTTATTTATTTATTTATTTATGCTTGGCTGTGTTGGGTCTTCGTTGCTGTGCGCAGGCTTTCCCTAGTTGCAGCTAGAGGGGGGGCAATCTTCGCTGTGGTGCGCAGGCCTCTCATTGCTGTGGCCTCTCTTATTGCAGAGCACGGGCTCTAGGTGTGCGGCTTCAGTAGCTGTGACACTCAGGCTCAGTAGTTGTGGCTCACGGGCTCCAGAGCCCAGGCTCAGCAGTTGTGGCACATGGGCCTAGTTGCTCCGCAGCATGTGGGATCCCCCTGGACCAGGGCTTGAACCTGTGTCCCCTGCATTGGCAGGCGGACTTCCAACCACTGCACCACCAGGGAAGTCTCACTAGTTCAAAATTTAAAGGAGCAAAATAAGGGAGGCCTGGCAGTTCTGGGTCAGCTGTGAAGTGCCGTGCTGGCATGGTAGGCACTACCCCAAGTTTACATCCTTGAGTCTTAACAGAGCCTATTTTCCTGCTCAATATACTTTTTATTATTTCTAAATAACTTTTAATCACAGTGACCTTAAAAGGTATTCTCCATATTTCAATTTCTCCTCTAAGCAACAACTTCTCACTCCGCAAGTTACCTTTCATCATTAATTTCTGGTAAGTTGGCAAATTTTGTATGTGAACTTCATTTCTCAACCTAACACTTGAAATTTATTTTTATTTTTAGTTATTCTCATCCAGTTCCCTCTTTTCTCAAGGGAAGAAAAAGTAATACAACACCTCTGTAAAGCTAAACCTGCCAAGTCAGATATTTATTTGCCTCACCCAGAATATTTATTCTTCCTCCTTCACCCTCTGGACTTAATTGGTTGCTGAGAAACAGTAATGAGAAGATTCGGCTTCCTGTTCTAGATTGGGTGCCTATTTTTTGTCCTTAAATCGCTTAAATTTTGGCCTTTTTTTATCAGCAAAATGAGGATAATTATAGATAATTCATAGGATTGTTGTGAATATTAGAGGATGTGTGTTCATGCAGCTTAATTCAGGGTTGAGAAATACTTTGCCAAACCAAGGACTCAATACTTTCTGCTTTTTTACCCTGAATTGCTTGGTACTGGCAAAAATAAAATAAGTTTTTATTTCCTCTAAAATACATGTTATCCATAGTTTGTTTGGTTTTTTTCCCCTGTCTCTTCTGCTCAAAATCCTTTTACTTATTTCTGATTGACTCTTAATCATACAGCCTAGAGAAGACATTACATTTTTAAACTGGAAATCATAGCCAAATGTAAGCTATGAATACCTATTTAGTCCTTGTGAATTCTGTAGTTCATGCTCTCTCAAATCTATTTCTATCTTTAATATTGCATAGCATACAGTTTTTTTCTTCTTTCAAACAGTTGATTTAGTTGCTGCCAGGTTATTTTTCTGACTAGAGAGCTCTGGATCATGACCTTTGGTTGCCCCAAGGTATTCTATCGCTTCCAACCACTCAGAAAGTGATGTCTAAATTCCTTAGCCTGACTTTCTGTATAAACTGAATATAATTACCTTTCCAACCTTATTTCTCACTATTTTTAGCCGATTATCTTATTACATTTCAGTCATATTGATGTGTTCTCAGATTCCCAGCCTTGTCCTAAACTTTCCAATCTATATAGAATTACCTGGACCTCACATCCAATCACATCTTCACTTTTCTAAATCTCATGCAAAATAGGCCAGCTGATAGGCAACATCATCTTTCAACCACAAAAACCTAATCAATTCTCCTATATATTCCAGCCATAAAGATTTTCTTTATCTACCTAACTCAACAGGACTATATCTGGTCAATTCCTTTCTACCTAATGTGATAATTATTTGCTAACATACTAGTACTTTCACATATACTTCTTCAAGGTGGGCTCCTTGCTAATTTATCTTTATAGCTCCCCTCCACAAACGTATACAACATTGCCTTAAAAATAAATATTTTTAATGAATTGATGAATGAATTCATGATATGCACAATCCATAATTTTAAGGATATGTGAGCTGAGCTAAAAATACCAGATGTAAGATCCTCAAGTGTATTTTCAGGAGTACATATCTAAACATATACTCAGGCAATCTCAATTCTCATTTTCTATCCTCACCCTTTTCCTGTCCATTAGTTTGGAGTTTCTAATTATCAGCTTTATGCCTAAGATAAATTTTATGTCTTTTTTGACCACCACTAATGCCCAAGTCTCATTGTTTTAGAGTGTCCTGGTAAATTCACAGTAAAGGGGTGGGGGGAAGAATAAAAACTGCAATATGTTTAATGATATTTTTCTTTTTTTAATAAAAATACTAAAATAAGGAATTGACTCAACTCTTGTTTTCAAGTAAGTCAGGCCAAGACCTCTGAACAAGTTTCTCAGAAAGTTCAATTTACTATTTCCAGGGACTCTCACTTCTTGAAGAAAGGCAAATTAGATATTCATAAAGGCGCTCCATTGCCACAAAATTCCCTGATGTATGATAAACTGTAACTTTTAAATGCATTGTTGAGATCATAAGACAGACAGGGATATCTCTAAGTGTTAACACACACTTGTATGTTAGCTAAAATCATAAAGGAAGGGGAATGGGAATACAGATGTTGGTGTTGGCACTGGGACAAAAACTTGTAATGATAATCTAGAGATTCCAGGATTATTAGTTGCTCAGTGCAAGAGGATTCAGTCCTTAAACTCACAAAATGTAGCAGAGTTAAACAAGAGCAATCCCAGGATATCAGAAGGATCTACATCCTTGGGTGAGTGGGAAATAAAAAATCTGCCTACTTAAAAAGGAGAATAATTTTTAAAATAAATATAAAACATTATTTTCTGTCTCTTTCCTGGGTATGAAAAAAAATTCTAAGCATAGGTCTATGCTTTGTTAAAAGATTAATAGTTTATAAACAAGGTATTCATTGGTTGGGTAGAGGAGAAATCAAACTAAAGTGATTCCTGGCTTATCGTCACTCCTTTTCCCTCCAACAGAAGCAAATTCAAATCCTCTATGGAAGAAAAAAATGTTTTAACCCAGGCCCTCACAATTTCCATAGACTGAGTTTCTCCTCATAATTGATCAGAACAAAAATTTAAAACAAAAAATTAAAATTAAAAGAAATGAGACATAAGACCAAGAATAAAGAGAAAAATAAACAATGGGTTTAAGTCTCCAAAGCCTACATGTTTTAAAATTATTATGTGTAAGATAAAGAAAAATGCGTGGAATATTTTAAAGGAAAATATACGCTTCAAAATAATAAGCAAGGTACAATAATTTATTTTTTAAAATCTTCTTGGAATATATATAAATGAGAAGCAAAAATAACTTGCAAATATTAAAAAAAAATAATTCATTAGATGGATTAACCAGCAGGTTAGACACTAGTTACTGCAAGACAGCTAGTGAACTGCAAGACAAATTGAAGGAAGTTAGCCAGAGAAAGCACAGAGAAACAGAAAGATTAGGTGAGTTGGAGGTTAGAATGAATAACCTACCATACCTAGTCAGAGTTTACAATAGAGAGACTAGGCTAGAAAAAATGGTCAGATATAATAGTTGAGGGTTTTTCCTCCCTGTGCTGATGAAAGACATGACCCAAAAGGAAGTACGACACACTTTAGGTTGCTAAATAAAAATATTATCAGGAGGAAAAACAAGATCTTAAAAGCATCTAGAGAGAAAAGACACATCCTGCAAAGAAGAATGACAATTAGACAAACAGAGATTCTCAGCAGCAATAAGAGATGTGAAAAGATAGTGAAATAATATCTGGAAAGGGTTGAGAGAAATAACTCTAAACTTGGAATTTGTACTCAACCATCATTATCTTTCAAACTACACTTAAACATCAACAAAAAGATGGGCAAAAACTCAATAGCCATGTCTCCAAAGCAGATATAGAAATGGTCAACAAGAACACAAAAGGATATTCAACATCACTAATCATTAGGAAATGCAAATCATGACCACAAGTATATACCACTTCATACCCATTAGGATGGCTACTATAGAAAATGAACAAACAAACAAAAAACAAAAGAAAAACAGAAACAAAATAAAAATATTGGCAAGAATATGGAGAAATTGGAACCCTTGCGGGCTGTTGGTGAGAATTTAAAATGGTGCAGCCCTGTGGGATACAGTATGGCAGTTCCTCAAAAAATTAAAAATAGAATTACCATATGATCCAGCCATTCCACCTCTGGGTATATAACCAAAAGAATTTAAAGGTCTCAAAGAGATATTCATATACCTATGTCCACAGCAGCATTATTCATAATAGTCAAAATTGAAACAACCAAATGTCCATTGATTGATGAATGTATAAACAAATTGTGATACATACATACAATGGACTATTATTCAGCCTTAAAAAGAAAGGAAATTCTGACAGGCTACAATATGGATGAACCGTGAAGACATCACGCTGAGTGAAATGAGCAATTCACAAAAAGACAAATACTATATGATACCTCTTTTATGAGGTACCTAGAGTAGTTAAATTCATAGACACAGAAATAGAATGGTGATTTCCAGGAGATGAGAGAAGGGGCGTGGGGAGTTGTTGCTTAATGGGTATAATTTCATTTTGCAAGACAGAAAGAGTTCTGGAGATTGGTCACACACTGTGAATGTTCTTAACACTACTGAACTGTACTATTAAGAAGGGTCAAGGGACTTCCCTTGCAGGGGGCGTGGGTTTGATCCCTGGTCGGGGAACTAAGATCCCACATGTCGCATGGTGTGGCCAAAAATAAAATTAAAAAAAAAAAAATAGAAAAGTCAACGTGATAAACTTTATGTTATGTGTATTTTACTATAATTTAAAAAAATTATCTTTAAAAAAAGAAGACTAAATAAATCTATTTTCAGATATTATATCAGATTATCACTAACAGATTCTCACTAAACTAAAGGAACATTAAAGGATATAATTCAGAGAGAAGAAAAAAGATTACAGAAAGAAGGTCTTAAATGAAAGAGGGATGGAGGTAAACATACAAATTGGTTAAAATGTAAAGAAATCTAAATGAAAAAGGACTGGCTGTCAATTCTCTGCTTGTGAGACATCTTTTTTTTTTCCTATGAAGTGGACCTACTGACACCAGCTTCTTGGGCGTGAACACAAAGACTTCTACCCCAAATCAGGCATGCCTTCAAAGGAGGAAGGGATCCCAATTCTTATAACTTTCTGAGGGCAGTTATGGTTTCACCCAATCAAAACTCATTTGCAGTAGGTTTCTGGGCAATTATTTTACTGTTCTTAGAAGCAAAGTTTAAAAAAGCAAATTGGTACTGCTTGTAGAAAGCTTTCTCAAGGGAACTTTGTAAATATTAATATTCTATTTGTTGCACTTATGAAAAATTGATCATACAAATATATATACATGTATGTGTGTATATACATATATATTACTATATATAACACATGGTATGCAAATTAATAAAATATCCATAAATCCATGATCCAGCTTAAGAACATTATAAATACTTTAGGAGCCTTCTATGCTCACCCTCACTAATTTTATGCCTCTCCAACTCTGAACAATTGAGCATTTACCATGGCCTTGGTTTTGTCACTTTTAACACATATGTATGCATTCCCAATCTTTTTTTGTTTTCTGAGAGAACATAGGGGCAGAATTATAACTTTTTGACTAATCTTTATATTCTTAATGTCCTAAACCTATAATTATTCCTATCTTATAGAAACAACTCACTGCTGATTTGGGAAAAAATTCTGAAGCAAGCCTCCTTCTTTTATTTTCATCTGGATCAATGTCTCCAATATCTTTCCAATTATTTGGTCAACTTCACCTCTCTTTCATTCATCAGGTTCAATTACTTCTACATCTACTCTTGGTGTCTGTCACCTTCTTATATCTAAATTTGGTTTCAGATTTGGAACATCTCTGTAACCTTATAGTTGTATCCTTGTCTATAATTTCTCACTTTTTCAATCTAACTATCAGGTTGATAATGTGATTTATCTTCAAAAGAGTTTGAATGAACTATACCCATCTGTAAAAGTCTTCAGCAGCTTTCCATTGTCTTGAGGGAAAAAACTAAAACAAAACAAAAAAACAAAAACAACTCCTCTGGTATAAGACTCTCTGTGATCTGCCATGATATGAACCTTCTAGTTTATGCTTTTACAAGATCTATCTGCCCCTCACTGCTTGCTCCTCTGTATGTATGTATGTCCAGATCTTTGTGCCTACTGATAGCTTAACCAGACTGATCTTGCTACAATTTCCTCCAGAACCCTCATTTCACCACCTCCTCCTAAGTGGGAAATTTAGTAATCCCATGTAAGAACTCAGTACTCCTTGTGCTAATTTTGTAAGAAGTGGCTTACACCTGATTAGCCTCCTTATTTCATTGAGTCTTATACTTTAGTTAGATGTTTACATTTCACTCTCACCAGATATAAAGCTCTTTGAGGTTACAGATTGTCTTAGTGAAATAATTGCTATCTCCCCACCCATTCAAAATCCCAGATACAAAATCCAGAATATGGTGAGAGAAAAAAAAAAAAGCCCATGGAGTAAACTAAAATAGCATTTCTATCTTTCTAACTAAAAGATAAAGAATATATGTGGGAAGTATTGCTCATTTAGCACCCACTGCTATAGATACACAGTTCTCAATGGAATGGCATTTATAGGTATCATTTTCGCCTTTCTTTCTTTCTTTTCTTTACTCTCCTCTTTTTTAAATCACAGATGTTGACATTCTTCCACCAAAAGGCTTCCTGGGTGAAAATGAAAATTGAAAATTCTATTCAGTAATAGGCAAAACAACAGATGTTCCTTGTCTAAACTTTCTACTTTAATTCAAGGACTGTTTCCAAAATCTAGATCTCACTGATTTGGGGCCCGATCCTTTTTTATTTTTTTGGTGGTTTCACATTAGACTTGGGCTGAGGAAAATATGAAGAGTGTCTCTTGGGCTTCCCTGGTGGCGCAGCGGTTGCGCGTCCGCCTGCCTATGCAGGGGAACCGGGTTCGCGCCCCGGTCTGGGGGGATCCCACGTGCCGCGGAGCGGCTGGGCCCGTGAGCCATGGCCGCTGAGCCTGCGCGTCCAGAGCCTGTCCTCCGCAACGGGAGAGGCCGCAGCAGAGGGAGGCCCGCATACCACGAAAAAAAAAAAAAAAAAAAAAAAAAAGTGTCTCAAGAAAAATTCCAGTAGATGGAAGACAATGAAGTGAGAAAATACAGAGGCCAACAGTATAAGAAGTAAGAGAAAGGCCAAAGAGTCATTTACAAGGAATCTAAAAGATGAAAGCATAAAATAAAGTACAATTACTGGCAGGATTTAAGATACTTGATGCGTTCAGAAACTGAACTGTCAAAAGTTCATCTCAAGTTTCTCTTTTAATGGTAGGACATATCAGTCCCTAACCAGGTTTCTCTTTGGAAGAAAGGGAAAAGCAACATCATTCAACTTGTGGGGCAGCCAAAAACTGAGTTGTCCTTGAAAATGTCTATTCCTCAACTTTCATATTCAGTTATTTCATATATTTACTCGTTGATACCTCAATGATTTTTCCACATTTCACTATCTCTATTGTTTCCACCCTTGTCCAGGCTTCCATCACCTCTTACTAAAACCACTATAGCAGCCTTGTTTCCCAGAGTCTACTGCTCATCTACCCCCCAACCCAGACCTTTTCAATTCTCCACTAAACATAATATCTATATATTTTTTATGTTTTGTTTTTGTGGCCGCTAGGCATGTGGGATCTTAGCTTCCTGACCAGGGATCAAACATGCAGCCCCTGCATTGGAAGGCAAAGTCTTAACCACTGGACTGGCAGGGAAGTCCCTACACATAATATCTAGCGTGATCTTTTCCAAAGCAAAGATAATCATGTAGTTGTACTCTCCTTAAAACATTTCCTAAGTTTCCATTATTTTTAGTATTAACATAAAAATCAACGAGTTATCCTATAAAGGCTGGCATGATTTGGTTCCTGTTTTTTCAGCTCCATCAGCTCATATAACACCCTCTTGCTCTGTACTTCATACTATTCAGTCTATACTGACCCTCATTCCATTTCTTATCATATAGAACATATTCTAATACTTTTCAAAATGACTGAATTAATAATTATTGATCCTAATGAGTACATCTATTATTAGTGAGAAAATATTATTGCTCAATTTTTGGTTAATAATTGTAAATAGAGTCTGCTAAATGGAGATAAGTCTGTGATTTTCTCAAAGATAAACTCACCAAATTACTACTAGCTATCAATTTACAATTAGAGACAGAAAATCTTTCCCCAGTTTTTTTTGAGATAGAACATCTTTTACTTTATACAATTCATAGAGCCTTTGGAAAGTATTTCACATTCACGATAAAGTATGTGAACAATTTTCTATTAGATTTTGATGAATTTCTTGTGAGAAGACCACCAAACTGACTGTCAGTCTTGGCAGTACCTTATGTGCTTTAACTGTTCTCTCAAGATTTTTCATGATCATTAACCAGGTAGTCTTTTTAAATCTAGTCTAACAATAATTATTTTTTCCCTTGCTCCTGTAAAAAAATCCTGCACAAAAAGGAAATCTTTGCATTAGCTTTTTTAGAAAGGCTCTTCTCTTAGGGAAAGTTTGTAATTCAATATTTAAACAAGCTTATAACCAATTCATTCAAGTTGCATTAACAGTACTAACCTGAGATGGGTAAAGAGCTAGCATACATACAAGAGCACCTGAGTGCTCAAATACTCTCAGATCTACTACTGGTACTCAAGCCAGTGGACACTGTTGAAAAATACTGTAAATTTAAAACCTGCACTTCTTATTGCTTTCGTTAAGAAGTTGATCATTGCTCAAATAAGGTCTGATTTTATTTTATTTTATTTTTATTTATTTTTTTTTTTTGCGGTATGCGGGCCTCTCACTGTTGTGGCCTCTCGCGTTGCGGAGCACAGGCTCCGGACGCGCAGGCTCAGCGGCCATGGCTCACGGGCCCCGCTGCTCCGCGGCATGTGGGATCCTCCCGGACCGGGGC
>NC_041215.1:48176174-48211214 GCF_002837175.3 Physeter macrocephalus
GAACCCGTGTCCCCTGCATCGGCAGGCGGACTCTCAACCACTGCGCCACCAGGGAAGCCCAAGGTCTGATTTTAAATTGTCAGTATGCTTCAAGGCAGAGGAGTCTGATATATCTATATGGATCACTGACCATGCCTTCCTCCATCCTCCTTCAAATCACTCTATCATGCCTAGGGGGCATGAAACTGAAGAAAAACTGTTTCTTCTTTGATTTTGCAGTCACGGCAAACAGCAGGTGCTCAACTAAGATTCACTCACTAAAACGATAACTGACCCAGAAATCACATTATACCAAAATTTAAGCAAAAATGAAGATAATTCGATGCTAAATATTTAGAATTCAGCCACTGCATTTATATGTATGTCTCATTTCAGCTATATTTTCTACTTTGGGAAAAGTTTTTTTTTTTTTTTTTAATGGTTAATCAACAGCATTACTGAAAACCTCTGATTCAACCTGCTGGGTCAGGAGGTGGATAGGAACAGGTTTCCTCTCTTATTTGTTTAGTCTAGTTCTGTAAAGATACATACAAAAGAAAGTTGATAACAAGCTTGAATCAGAGGGGGAAACCAGTCTTTACCAATATCCTATATTTTCTCTAGGCAAATACAACTTTTCCCGCATCAGCAAAAAGGAGTCTTCAAATCTGTTTATTTAGAAATCTGCAAATTATCTGTTCTGAAATTTTTTCTTCTTGTGAAACTAAATTTCTAGTTATCAGACTACTATGTGCAACATAATTATAGCATTCTACAATTGTTAGGATATAGCATATTATTAAATCTCTGAATAATCAATTCCAACTCTCAATTAACAACATAGAATTGGATAATAGAAAAAGAATACAAAAGAGATGCAATTATTACAAACTGAATAACAAACATTTTTTAAGATGTAAAGTGAAAATCTTTTACCTCTAGAAATAACAGTTTCTAATCCAGTTCCATTAATAAAAGCCCGTTTAATGGTTTGTGTCTTAATGTCTGTCCAGTATAAACGTTCTTCAGATGCATCAAAGTCTATCACAGTAACATCATCAATATCGGGGACTGTAAAGGCCGTGATAAAGTTAAAATATGGATTATCAATATCCACTCCTCTGATTTCAGAACGTCTTGCATAAAGAAGAAATTTTTTCATTTCTAGAAAAGAAATAGAAATGTGTTTTTCTTTATAAGCTTGGCAAGTTTGAAGCTGTCTAGAAATTCTAAATATTATTTGTTGATGATTTAATAGGTTTTTAACACCAGAAAATCATGACCAAGATTTGATGGAAACATGAATTATCTATTTTTAAATGAAAGTATATCATAATAACAAATGTAAAACAAGTTAGAATCCCTAAATCATTTTTCTTTAGTTAGAAATGCCAAGAAATTATCAGTAATTGATCTGATCTTAGAATTTCAAACAAACTTGTTAAAGGACATGAACTCTACAAACATCAAACAGCCATATCTGTTCTTTGTTTATAACTATAACAATATTTCAGTGCATTAAGTGCTTTTTGAAGGAAACTAAGAACATTTTTTCTATACTATCTTTGAATAAAATGAGATTAAACATTGCTTTTAGAAATCATGTTTATATTTTCCCTATCAAATTAGGGTTCATATAATGTTAAAGCATGCTGTACTGTAAATTTTTGTGAATCTGTAGTAATTAATATTGTGAGGCATTCTATCATTTCTACTTAAATAGGCACCTTTCTTGCAATGAGTTTGTGAAATATTACTAGATTTAATAGAAATAGAAGTCACAGATGTTCTATTCTCTTGTTTTTCTCTTTGGGGTTATTGTTGATATTTGAGATATGGTATTACTGTATAAAATTAATTAAAGCCACGTGTGCCTAAATTCCTGAGTTAAGATTTGATGAATACACTCTTTTTTGCCCTTAAAAGTAACTGCTTTGCAAATAAACAAACATTACTAACAAAACAAAACTAAAAAAACCCACAGTCTGATTTTTTTTTTTTGAGAAGTTATTTGAGAAGTTCTAATTTCCAAGGTATGGTGGCAACATCAAAAAATACATTTGACTTAATAAGAGAGCAACCATTTATCTAACATCAACAAATATTAACTGAATGTTTCCTATATGCCAATCAAAATTACAGGTCCTCAGAAAACAGAAGTAAATGAGATAAATGAGGGCCTTCTTATGTAATAGTTTACATTCTAAGAGGGACAAACAATAAATAAAGAACAGAAACAAGAAATATCAAAAACAAGAATACCAGAAACAAGAAAATATCAGTAGGAGAGCTACTGTAAACTAGCTTCATCAGGGAAGCCCTCTACAAAGGTGACGAATAGCAAAAAGGAGCCTACAATTAGAAAATCTAAGAGAGGAGTGTTTTTAAAAGAGGGAACAGCTAGACCAAAGTCCAGAGCAAACTTGGTGTATTCAAGAATGCAGAATATGTGTATGAGGTATGTAAATTAGATCTCGATCTGTAATTACACGTGACATTATTTTATATCAAAAACCTTATGTAGAGTTCAAGGTACCTTCACTTTTTTTGAATTCACCTCTAAATTGTGTAGAGTTAAAGCACAATTCCCAGCATATCTCATTATCAACCACCAACTTTTATTGTGTCCTTTTTTTTTTGAACATCTTTATTGGAGTATAATTGCTTTACAATGGTGTGTTAGTTTTTGCTTTAAAACAAAGTGAATCAGCTATACATATACATCTAGAGTGAAGTAAATCAGAAAGAGAAAAACAAATATCGTAGGCTAACACATATATATGTAATCAAAAAAAAAAAAAGGTTCTGAAGAACCCACAGTCTGGTTTTCATTCACAAATTTTATTTTCATTTTTTAGTTTAAATATGCTGTTTAAGTATTTTTTACAAACCTTTCCAAGTTACATATTTTACTTCATATTTTCTCCCTTCAACTTGATAATACCCTATAAAATGATGCTAAAGTAACTGTAGAAGAGCAGGAGGAGATTAAAGCTGTTAAGTACCTCTTTATTATGCAGTTTACCTACATCATCATTTTCTGATAATGCACTTTCACTTACAAATCTCCCTGTTTTGTAGAGATAAATTCTGCTAACACACCCAATAATAAAGTAGCAAGAAAAAAAGTGAATAAGGTAATAAACAGCAAAGTGCAGCATATCACATATTTAAAGAATCCGTCAGTCTCCCCAAAAGTAGATGAATCATCAACAGAGTCTGAAAATAGCACCACATCAAATGTTTTTAAGGACATTAAAAACCTCTCCCGCTTTACTCTGAGGAAAATCTGAATGCTAATACAATTTGAGAGAATTCAATTTGGAGTTTAGGTAAGAACTGTAAGAAATTTACCATAGCAGGTCTTCTTGTTTGAGGAAAGCTTCATCAAGTGTGGGCAAGCACAAGCAGCACTCCTATTATGATTGATCAGACACATATGAGAGCAGGGGCCTCTGCCATCATTAGCTGCACAGGGATTGGGAGCTGTAATTACACAGTGAAATATTAAGAGTGAGGAAGGAAGACTAGATTAGGGAACCTCTGAGTTTGACAAGGGTTATTCACATAATGATTCAAAGTGAAGTTCTCTACATAGCACCCATTACTCGAGTGATTAATATGATAATAACAGACAATCATACACAACAATTACATGAATAAAAACATTTCTCCTCCTTGAAGATAACAACTAAGATAACTCCCTCAATTTCCTCTAAGAGGAATGGTATGCATTCTATTGCTTTAGAAGCAAAGATTTTTTTTTTTAAGGATTTAGTCTGAGAAATAATCAGGAATAATTATCACATTTAGTATAAAATAAACTCAGGTAGACTATCATGCCGGTGTTGGGAGTTCCAGTAGATGTCGTTATTTTCCTACCATAGCATATAGATTCCCTTCTTGCCTTAGCACGACATTCTGAACAGTTTCCATAGGAAACTGCTGTTACATATGTTGTATACCCCTTCAGGCCATTTCTTCTTTTTCAAATCAGAGGATTATGTGAAAAACATGTTTGTCTTCCTTCATTATAAAGACATCTACTTCTTTTTTTTTTCTGTATTAACTTATTCCATGGCTAAAGTATGTTCCACATACTCATACTTACTATATTCCATTGTATAAATAACGTGATATATTCAAATTTAGAATGGAATATTAAATTTTGCAGTTCAATGTCATTCTCTCATTCTTTTGTTTCTTATTTTGTCATCATGCCTTTTGGATAAGATTTTAATGTCAATTGATCAAACTGTTCTTTCAAATCTCATTTTTATAGAGCCTATCTAGTAGAATAAATTCTTCAGAACTATGTTTGTCAGTTGCAGGCATGAAAGAGTTATACCTTCTGACCCCACCAGCAATATTTTAGTTTTCAACTAAAATCTTCCAACAAATGGATCTATTGCTCAGTGTAATAATATTAGTCTTGTAGACTTTTAAAGCACAAACAATAAAAATCAATAGGTTATAATAAAAACTGTAGAGAAATTAACTGAATTTAATAAATACTCAACGTGGCTTTTGCCAGTCTTCACACCCTCCCCACAAGATAACAAAAACAATTCATGTCTGTGTATTTGATTTAAAAAATAAATAAAAGGAAATGAAAGACTCAGAAACATTTTCCAAAGCAAATCAATTAAGAACAAAAATTATTAGAAAATACTGGAAGCTAAAGTTGAGAGATTCTGTAGGAGTGCATGTCCCTCTGTCACATGTATAAATGCCACATATTATGCTTTCTTCCCGTTTAACTTCATCTATCATAATTGGAGTCTCTAAGGAATTGCAGGTTAGAGAAGCAAGAGGTTAGATGGGAAGGTTTTTAAGGAGGAAAAATGTTACAGAAAAGGTGGTGAAATGAAGAGGCACTGTTGGAAGAAGGAGAAAAACAGAAAAAATAAAGAGGAGTAAAGGGAGGAAAAGGAAGAAGGAAGAGGAGAAATTTGTTAAAAAACATTGACATAGGAAATGCTATTCCTCTCAAAGAATTAAAAGCCTAATCCATGACAGCTCAATAATAGGTACTTGGATTTTCCTTTGAACATCATTATCTTTAGCCCAGAATCATACTAGCTCTTCTCAACATCCTGTAATTGTGATTAAAAACTTTTTAAAATCAATGATGACATATTAAATTTCTATATTCATACTAAAGTAAAAAATATATTGACTTTGCAGCCCAATATCTGTATTAATGATAACACTGTAAGGTAATATTCACAATATTTTATGCTTCACAGCATGGAAAAAATCCACAAACTTCTTTCACTTTTTATTTCTTCTCATTTTGAAAGAGTGGTGTTAAATCTTTTTGAAGTTTCTTTCTAATCATGCATTTAAACAGATACCTATTCTAATTACCAAATTAAGGAATTTGGTTCACATACTCACATTTTAATATAAAGCAGGGATTAGCAAATGTGGATCCTGGAGCCATATATGGTTCACCGCCTATTTTTGCAAATAAAGTTTTATTGGAATATAGCCATGCTCATTAGTTTACATATTATCTAGGCTGCTTTCACACTACATTAGCAGAGTTGAGCAGTTTCAGCATAGGCCACTTGGCCTACAAAACCCTAAAATATTTATTTTCTGGCTCTTTACAGAAAAGGTTTGCCAACACCTGATATAAAGTAATTAACTATTTTATAAGAAATACTACTGCAAAATCCAATATCAATACAGAGGTCGTAAACTCCTACCAAACGAAGGCTATCCCATTTATTGTATCTAGGAGATGGGAAAAGCTGAGCAGTCAATGGAATGCTATAAGCAATCTTAACAGATGAAATTCATATATAGGTGTGCAGACTGGGTTTACTGATTGTTCATATTATCAAAACTCAAGGTGACCAAAAAAAGAACCTCAGATACATGTAACACCCCTCATATTTATGCACTGAATACATATTTAGGAAACACCTCAGTGTTCTGCTTAGTTTTAAAAAGCTGGATATCATAGTAGACAAGACATAGTTCTTGCACCAAAGAATTTAAGAGTCTGTACTCTAAACCCATACACCATTCTCTCCAATTCTATGGTGACTGGCTCAATTTAGGTTCTCTCCATCTCTTGCTTGGATTGCTGCTCTAACTTCCTAAATAATCTCTTGATTTTCAGTCTCTTCCCATTGCCTACAGTTCTTTTTCTAAAATACAGACTTGATCACATGGCAGCCTTGCTTAAAAATCTTGGATAGCTTCTCACTAGCTACCTCACAAAGTCTCAAATCTTACCTGCTACCACTTCCCGCAAGATTACTTAGCACTAGCCACATTGGCTTACTTGCTGCTCTTTTTCCGTTCAGCTCTTTTTTTTTTAATCCTGATCCACTGTTTCTTATTAAAGATGTCATGTCTTCTAAACTCACAAAATTTTAACTTCAAAGTATTTTTTACTTCTCGCATTTTTTACTTCTCTTTCACTACCATATTTAATAAGCTGTCAAGTATTATCAGACTTCCCCTATTACACGCTCCTTTCTTTCCATTTTTATCTTTCCTCTTCCAACATAAAGTTTTAGTTGATCACTTTTGAGTAACCACTACAACCATGTAACTGGTATTCTATGGTACTGCCAAAAATATAACAATCTCTCTTTCTAAGATACCATCATATCTTCTAGCCTCATCACTTTCCTTCTACATATACATTATGCACATGCTAAAAAGAACTCCTTATTGTTCTCTGAATATCTATAGCTTGTCCTTTTCCACTTCCACATAAGGTACTTTTCTTTCTGTAGAATTTCATTATCCTTCCGTCATGAATCAGCTCAAGTCAGTTTTATTTCACAAAACATTTTCTTCCTTTCTAATGAAGCCAGCTAATGCTGATTTATTCCATCACTAAATATTAGTTTTAATTATTACTATACAAGGCATTAGACATTTATTGTTTACTATCTTATTTTCTAATTGTCTGTGACATATATTCATATATTTTATATCAGTATACCGTGGTTTCTCTAGGTAAATCATGGGTAGACAAGTTTTTTTTCTGTAAAAGGCCAGATAGTAAATATTTTCACCTTTGCAGCCATTATGCTCTTCCTAGTAATTATTCAACTTTGCTATTGCAGCAAAAAGCAACCACGAAACGATATGTGAATCAATAGGTATAGCTATGTTTAAATAAAATTTTATTTGCAAAACTGGCAGAAGGCTGAAGTTAGCCTGAGGGGCTTAGTTTGTCAAATTCTGAGCCTTAGTTTGTCAAATTCTATGCTGGCAGGAGCTATGACTTATCAACATACATATTGTTTTTTCCTAAAATTTCTATGGCATCTATTACTGTGTTAGGCTTAAAGACATTTGGATTCATATGCATACTAATCAATGTATGTGTGTACATGTTCTAAAAAGGCAACAATCTAAAATTTCAAAAGTAAATTAAACTTCTAAAGCACTTCATAGCGGTAGGTGAAGAGACTAAATAATGCAAAACTACAATACTTTACTGGAGAACCAAATGTTAATTATGCAATCATACAAGACTGATGTATGCTCTGTGAAGAAAACAATATCATTAAAGATAATTTCATATTTCATGCATACTATGTTTAATTGCAGTCCACTTTTCATCAGCAAAAAATAAACACTTTAAACCCAATTATTTTATCCAGTAAGTTCAAATAAAATATATGTGTTGATGCAATATAAAATATGTACAATATTTATTTACCTCATAAAACTAACCTCAAAGCAGAAAAATGTCAGGATCCAATGTGTTAGATAAGAGGAATATTTTTCTCTGTCCTGTGTAGTCATTTTTGATAGTAACTAATATTCATCCTGTTAATGAACTTTATTGGTACAAAAACAATTACTAACATAAGAAAATAATGTATCTATAATTTTCCTTTTAGAAAAGAATTTAATATGTTGAAATTAAATTTCAGAAGGATCTTACAATTAAACACTAATCTTAAATCCTATTTTCCCTTTGACAAATATCTTGAAATTGTAATTTTAATATTTGATGTTGAAGAACTAGAGTGAATTCCTTATTTAAAACACACACATATAACAAAATGTGTGCAAGTAAAAGACATTCTTATTGCTTTAGTTTCACCAGTTTCCAGCAACACTGGGTATGCAGGAGTTACTTTTCTCAAATTATATTTTACAGATTAATTTTATACTGTATTCTATTTTTATGAAGTAGAAAAAAATCTAAAAATCTTATATGATCTTCCATAGATACCTGTATTTCAGAGAAAAATTTTTTAAAAGCCACATATACTATTTTCATTTATTTGTGCACACTTTTCAGTAAAAGAGTGAAGTCAAACATGTAATATCATGTTATATTTATTGGTGAAGTGTATCTTGAAATACCAGTGAACTTTCAGATTTTCTAAAGAGGTGATATGTCTTTCTGACTTGCTGCTTATTTCACTTGCTGTATAATTTAAAAGAAGAAACATCTGTGTCAGAAAAGTTTCTATCTTTACAATGATTTTTTTCCACTGATTAACTAGATTTTATTAAGCTTTGTGTGAGCAAATCAAAGATTTAATACAATGATTTAATAATCACAAAAATTTTTATCTAAAACAGTGGTTCTCAACCAATGGCAGTGGAAGTGAGGGGGGATTTTGCCCCACAGGGGATATTTGGGAATATCTAGAGACATTTTTGAATGACATAACTGGGGGTATTATTGGCATCTTAGTGGGTAGAGGTTAAGGATGCTAATAAACTTCCTACAATGCAAAAGAAAGCCCCTCACAACTAAGAATTATCTGTCCCCAAATGTGAAAAGTACAGAGGTTGAGAAGTTCTGATCCTGGATTAGAATTATGGATTCTGCATCTTAATGTATCTGAATGAAGAGTGCATAATCACTCTTCATTACATTTGTAATGAAGTCTTTTGCTTCCTCTACCAGTTACATTTGTACAACTGTACATTTGTACAAATGTACAAATTGTACAAATGTACCAGTACATCTGTACATTTGTACAAATGTACCAGTACGTTTGTACAACTGAGGCAAGTAAATCAAACAACCAGTACCAAGGAAGAAACAATTTTATGATTTCTTTGTTACTAATCTTTTCCACTGCTCCAAGGTAAACTGTATTGTACCATATTTTAAAATCAGCAATTTATAATGCAGCTAAACTTACTGCCTGCATATAAGTTCATTTAGAGTTTAGTTGTTTGATATTTGTATTATATTTTGCCAAAGAAATAATGCTAAAAATGGTAATTAAGTTTTTCAGGTAAACCAACAAAACACACTACTTCAAAATATGGTTTAAAGATGATACAGAAAGATTTATTGAGAAATTAAATTAGGTGCTGGTCTATATAACTGGTAGAGGAAGCAAAAGACTACCTGTTATAGGAAGGAGGTATAAGAGTAGAAAGTGAGTTCCATGGTGATTTTTCATATTAATAGCTGGAATGAGGTAGCAACACGTCTTTGGCATGTTTCAACTCTTATTTCTCCTCTTCATTGCTAATTTTGTCTCTCTCTTCTACTAGGCTCTCAGTACTGCACAATGTTCTAAGACCTCATAGAAGCCTAACAAGTTTATTCAAATCTCAAAAATTCCTCTTTGCTTTGCTATCACCTGCCTTTCACTTTGCCTCAGTCAGAAATCTCACCCCTTCAAAGCTGCTGCTATCAACAAATAAAGGTGGAAGCATTTTACCTGTTTCACACCACCTTACCATTCTTAGAAATATTAGTATTTTACGCTAAGGTCCATTTTAAATATTATTATAATAAAAAAAATCTCCTACTGATAGTATATAATTATATGAAAGAAAGAGATACTATAAAACTGCAGGGAAAACAATATTTTTTAACAGAATTAATAAAAATATGTAGAATGGAAGGCATATGTATATGCAAACACATGTAAAATATGTGTGTGTTTTATATGACAGGTAGTTAGATCTTGATATAATAAACTTTGGAAGTGAACAATTTAAGTAACCTGAAAATATTTGAGATTCACCTCTACCGCACTGAAACATAGTTTTAAGAGTATAACATTTTTTTCTTAAAACTTTTTATTAATTATATTAAAAATGTTGTTTGCAGTTGAATATATTAATATCTCCAAGTAGAACCCTTCATTCTTCAAGTTTTATAAGTGATACCTTATCTCTTTTTTTTTTTTTTTTTTTTTGTGGTATGCGGGCCTCTCCCCGCTGCGGCCTCTCCCGTTGTGGAGCACAGGCTCTGGACGCGCAGGCTCCGGATGCGCAGGCTCAGCGGCCACGGCCCACGGGCCCAGCCGCTCCGCGGCATGTGGGATCCTCCCAGACCGGGGCGCGAACCCGGCTCCCCCGCATCGGCAGGCAGATGCGCAACCACTGCGCCACCAGGGAAGCCCGATACCTTATCTCTTAAAGCAGCAATAATATTACTAATATGCTTAGAATCAAGATTTTTTTTTGTAAAATATTATCAGCCAATTTTATTACAAATGTTGTTAAGAAAAGTTTCATTTTCTATAGAAATATTTTCCTGAAGCAATTGGAGGCACTTAAGTTATTTCACTGTTAAAACTACTCTTTGAACAACAGCCTGAAAAGACCACAGTGAGACAGGTAGGATGGATAGAGACACCATCTGGTCAGAAGCTGCACCCTCAGAGCACAGATCCACAAGTGGGAGGGTTATCACAACTGTGTAGGTGCCCCTGAGGAGCTAAGGGCCCAAGCTCCAAGTTCAGCTCCCCACCAAGAGTACCTGCACTGGAAAGATGAGCCCCCAGAATGTCTGGCTTTAAAAACAGTGGGGCTTACTTCCAGGAGAGCCGAAGGGCTGTGGGAGACAGCTCTTGAAGGGCTTGTACACAAACTCACTAGCTTTGAGTCCCAGTAGAGAAGTAATACAGTTAGGCAAAATGAGGAGACAAATACCTTCCAGGTGAAAGATCAAGACAAAACATCAGAAAAAGAACTAAATGGAACAGAGATAAGCAATTTATCAGATAAAGAGTTCAAAGTCACAGCCATAAATATGCTCACTGAACTTGGGAGAAGAATGGATGAACTCAGTAAGTACTTCAACAAAGGGATAGAAAATATTTTTTAAAAATCAGAACAGAAAAAAACAACTGAAAACAAAAATACATTATAGGGACTCGACAGCCAATAAGAGAATGCAGAACAGATCAGGGATCTGGAAGATAGCATAGTGGAAATCACCCAATCAGAACAGCAGAAAGAAAAAGAACACATACATACATATATGAGAATAGTTTAAGGGATCTGTAGAACAACATCAAGCATACAAATAATCATGTTATAGGGTCCCAGAAAAAGAAAAGAGAGAGAGACAGAAAACCTATGTGAAGAATAAATGGCTGAAAATTTCCCAGCCTGGTTAAAGAAATAGACATCCAATTTCAGGAAGCACAGAGAATCCCAACAAGATGAACCGCAAAAGACCCACAATAAGATATATTATAATTAAAATGTCAAAAGTTAAAGATAAAGAAAGAATCTTAAAATCAGCAAGATAAAAACATCTGATTAGGCCAAATTCCCTGGTGGTGCAATGGTTAAGAATCCACCTGCCAATGCAGAAGACACAGGTTCGATCCCTGGTCTGGTAAGATCCCATATGCTGTGGAGCAACTAAGCCAGTGCGCCACAACTACTGAGCCTGCACTCTAGAGCCCACGTGCCACAACTACTGAAACCCACGTGCCTGAAGCCTGTGCTCCGCAACAAGAGAAGCCACTGCAATGAGAAGCCCGTGCGCTGTAATGAAGAGTAGCTCCTGCTCGTCACAACTAGAGAAAGCCCGTGTGCAGCAAGAAAGACCCAATGCAGCCAAAAATAAATAAATAAATTTATTTCTTAAAAAAAGAATTTAAAGAGAAATAAAGAATTTCCCAAATAAGCAAAAGATAAAGGAGTTTGTCACCACTAAACCAGCCTTACAAGACATGATAAAGGGACATCTTTAAATGGAAATGAAAAGGCCATAACTAGGAACAGGAAAGTTATGAAAATGAAATCTCACAGGTAAAGGCAAAATACAGTAAAGGCAGTGAATAAACAACCTATTAAGCTAGTATGAAGGTTGAAATACAAAAGTAGTAGAAATCATCTATATCTAAAATATCAATAGTTAAGAGATAGAGAAAATAGAAAGATGTAAAATGTGATGTCAAGAACATAAAATATCAGGCAGTGGAGTAAAAATGTAGTGCTTTTAGAATGTGTTGAACTAAGCTGCCAGCAACTTAAAATAGACTGCTAAATAAATATATTGTTATATATGAATGACATGGTAACTAGAAACCAAAAGCCTATAACAGATATAAAAAAAATCAAGACAAAGAAATATAAAAATAGCACTAAAGGAGTCATGAAATCACAACGGAAGAGAAAAAAAGAAGACTTGAACAGAGAACTACAAAAACAACCAAAAAACAATTAACGAAATGGCAGCAAGTACATACCTATCAATACTTTAAATGTAAATGGACTAAATACTCCCCAATCAAAAGACATAGGGTGACTGAATGGATAAAAATATCCTAGACCCTTGTGTTTGCTGCCTACAAGAGACACACTTCAGAACGAAATACACATGCAGACTGAAAGTGAAGGTATTGAAAAAGATATTCCAAGCATATGGAAAGAAAAAAAAAGCTGGGTAGCAATACTCATATCAGATGAAGCAGACATTAAAACAAAGACTGTAACAAAAGGAAAAGGACATTACATACGACAAAGAGATCAATACAGCAAGAGGATATAACACTTGTACATATCTATGCACCAAATGTAGGAGCGCCTATATACATAAAGCATGTATTAACAGACATAAATGGAGACACTGACAGTAACACAATAATAGTAGGGGAATTTAACACCCCAGTTACATCTATGGATAGACCATCCAGACAGAAAGTCAATAAGGAAACAATGGCCTTAGATGACAGTTTAGTGTAGATGGACTTAATAGATATATACAGAAACGTGCCACCCCCAAACTGCAGAATATACATTCTTTTCAAGTGCACAAGGAACATCCTCCATAGATCACATGTTAAGCCAAAAAACAAGTCTCAATAAATTTAAGAAAATTAAAATCATATTTTCCAACTGAAAATATATGAAGTTAAAAGTTGATTACAAGAAGAAAACTGGAAAAAACACAAACATGTGGAGGCTGAACAATGTGCTTCTGAATAGTTGCTGGTCCAACAAAGAAATCAAAGAGGAAATAAAAAAATACCTTGAGACAAATGGAAACAAAACATTCCAAAAATCCATGGGGTACAGCAAAAGCAGTTCTAAAAGGGAAGTTTATAACAATACAGGCTTACCTAGAAAACATTAAAAAATTTCAAATAAACAATCTAACCTTATACCTAAAGGAACTAGAAAAAAACAAACAAACAACCAAAGCCCAAAGTTGGTAGAAAGAAGGAAATAAAGATCAGAGTAGAAATAAATAGAGAAGATTTTTTTTAATGGAAAAAATCAATCAAACTAAGAGCTGGTTCTTGGATTACAGAAACAAAGTTGATAAACCTTTAGCCACACTCATCAGGATAAAAACAGAAAATGCCCAAATAAATAATATCAGAAATGAAAGAAGAGAAGTTAAGTTACAACTTACACCACAGAAACACAAAGGGTCATGAGATTATTGGGAATAATTATGCACCAACGAATTGGACAACCTAAAAAAAATGGATAAATTCCCGGAAACATGCAATCTTCTAAGACTGAACCAGGAAGAAATAGAAAATTTGAATAGACCAATCACTAGTAATGAAAGTGAACCAGTAATAAAAAACCTCCCAAAAAACAAAACTCCAGGACAAGACAGATTCACAGGAGAATTCTACCAAACATTTAAAAAGTTAATACCTTCCACCACAAACTATTTCAAAAAAAATGAAGAGGAAAGAACATTTCCAAATTCATTCTATGAGTCCAACATTACCCTGACCAAGATAAAGACAGATTACCAAGACCAGATAAAGACACTATAAAAAAAGAAAATTTCAGGCCAATATCCTTGATGATCATGGAAATATCCTCAAAAGTATTAGCAAACTGAGTTCAATAATATATTAAAAGAATTATACACCTTGATCAAGTAGGATTTATCCTAGGGTTGCAAGAATGGTTCAATAACTGTAAACTCAATCAATATAAAATTTCACATTAACAAAATGAAAGATAAAAATCAAATGATCATCTCAATAAATGCAGAGAAAGCATTTGACAAAATTCAATATCTATTTATGATAAAAACTTTCAACTAAGTGGGTATAGAGGGAACATACCTCAATATAATAAAAGCCATTTATGACAAAACCACAGCTAACACAATACTCAATGGGTGTAAAGCTGAAAGTTTTTCCCCTAAGATCAGGAGTTAAGACAAGGATGCCCACTATTGTCACTTTTATTCAACATAATATTGGAAGTCCTAGCCACAGCAATCAGACAAGGAAAAGAGATAAAAATATTCAAGTTGAAAAGGAAGAAGTAAAACTGTCACTATTTGCAGATGATATGATACTATGTATAGTCTATAACTATATATATGTTTATATAGTAATATACTACATCTATAGTATTTCTATATATTACATATATAGAATTTAGTTATATATAGTAATATAAAGACATATATGTGTATATATATAAATATATAAATACATATATATATACTTATATATAGTATAACCCTAAAGATTCCACCAAAAGACAATTAGAACTCATATGAATTCAGTATAGTTGTAGGATTCAAAATTAATATACCCAAATCTGTCTTTCTATATACTAATAACAAACTAGCAGAAAGAGAATTTAAGAAAACAATCTCATTTACAATTGTATCAAAAATAATAAAATACCTAGATCTAAACTTAACCAAAGAAGTAAAGAACCTGTACCCTGAGAACTATAAGACACTGATGAAAGAAACTGAAGATGACACAAATACATAGAAAGATATACCATGCTCATGGATTGGAAGAATACTGATAAAATGTCCATACTATCCATAGCAATATAAAATTCCAATGCAACCTCTATCAAAATACCAATGACATTTTTCACAGAAGTGGGACAAATAGTCCTAAAATTTGTATGAGACCAAAAAGACCTCAAACAGAACAATCTCAAGAAAAGAGAACAAAGCTAAAAGTATCACACTCCCTGATTTCAAACTATACTACAAATCTATAGTAATCAAAACTGTATGGTACTGGCACAAAACAGACCTTGAGATCAATGAAATAGAATGAAGAGCTTAGAAATAAGCCCACACTCATATGGTCAATTTACTTACAACAAAGGAGCCGAGAATATACAGTGGGGAAAAGACAATCACTTCTATAAGTGGTTTTGGGGAAACTGGACAGCCATTTGGAAAAGAATGAAACGGGACCACTTTCTTACACCATAAACAGAAATCACCTCAAAATGGATTAAAAAGTTAAATGTAAAGCCTGAAATCATAACACTATTAGAAAATATATGTAGTGTGCGCTTTGACTTTGGGTTCAGCAATTTTTTTTTTTTTGCATCTGTCTCCTCAGGCAATGGCAACAAAAGCACAAATAAACAAACGGGACTATATCAAACTAAAAACCTTCTGCACAACAAAGGAAACCATCAACAAAACAAAAAGGCAATCTATCAAATGAGAGAAAATATTTGCAAGTCATATATCTGATAAGGTTTAATATCAAAAGTATATAAAGAACTCATAGAACTCAATATCAAACCAACAATCTGATTGAAAAATGGGCAGAAGATGTGAATATACATTTTTCCAAGGAACACATGCAGATGGCCAACAGGTACATGAAAAGGTGTGCAACATCACTAATCATCAGGGAAATGCAAATCAAAACCACAATGAGATATCACTTCATACCTGTCAGAACGGCTATTATCAAAAAGACAAGAAGTAAAAAGTGTTGGCGAGGATGTAAACAAAAGGTAACCCCCATGAGCTGTTTTCAGGCATGTTAATTGGTGCAACCTCTATGGAAAACAGTATGAAAGTTCCTCAAAAAATATAAAAGAAAACTACCATATGATACAGTAATTCTAATTCTAGGTGTTTATTCAAAAAAATAAAAACATTAGTTCAGAAAGATATATACACCCCTATGTTCATTGCAGCATTATTTACAATAGCCAAGATATGGAAGCAACCTAAGTGCCCATCAGTAGATGAATGGATAAAGAAGATGTGGTATATATACAAAATGGAATATGACTCAGTAATAGAAATAATGTAATCTTCTCTTTTGCAACAACATGGATGGACTTAGAAGATATTGTATTGATCTCAGTCAAATAAGTCAGAGAAACAAATTACTATATGTAGAATCTAAAAAACAAAATATAAAGACAAACAAAACAAAACAGAAACAGAGTCATAGATATAGGGAACAAAGTGATGGTTGCTAGAGGGCCAGGAGCAGGGGGTTGGACGAAATAGGTGAAGGGGATTAAGAGGTACAGTTGTAAGATATATGTCATTGGGTGTAAAATATATTATCTGGAATATAGCCATAAATATTTTAATAACTTTGTATGGTGACAGATGGCTATTAGCCTTATTGTGGTGACCAATTTTTAATGTATTCTATAAATGTCAAATCACTATGTTATACACCTAAAACTAACATAATATTGTGAACTATAATTCAAAATAATAAATTAGTTAAAAAAAAATCTTTGCTCCAAGAGAGGACACAGAAAAAGAGGGCGAACCCACTGGATGGGAGAAGGTGGGCATACTGAAGAAGAAACTCATACTTTCTCCATGTTTACAAACAACTTCCTTTATAAGGTGAGGGGAGGGATGATGAAAAGTAAAACAAAGTAACTAAGAGAATTGTCCATCTGTCTATATCTATCTATCCATCCGTCCATCCATCTGTCTGTCTTTCTATCATTTACTCAACAACACTTATACCATGCTCACTATTTGCCAGGTATCTTCTGTGCTTTTAAGAGACTAATGCACTTTTTAAACTATTAAATTTTATATTTGAAGAAATAAAGAATGATAATGATCATGCTGTCAGGATATGACGAAGCTAGAATGTGAACCAGTCTGGCTCCAGAATCTTCCTGTAGATTACTATGGCTCCTAAGCTGATTGCTATGAAGGTTGTCTTTCTTTGTATTTATATTTTGTTACTTAAGAATATAGTACTATTGTTTAATAAGTTATATTTTTTAGTAAAAAGACTTGGACATTTATACTAATATCTAGCCTCAGACATACTTAGGATCACTAGGACATATGCAAACAACTCCATTGAAATTGTTCTAAATAAAATTACAGCTGACCCTCCTCCAGGTTGCCAAATCTAATGAATACCGTGCTTGTATGTCTTTATCTTTCTTGACTTCTCTGCAAGAGTTAACATTTTTGGCCACTGTCATCTTGAAACTCTTCTCTTACTTTTTTTGACTGTGCTCTCTTTTGGTTCTGGAATCCCTTGGCCACCCTCTTCTCAGCATCCTTCTTGCCTTTCTCTTGAATGTTAGTTTTCTCCAGGGTTCTGTCCCTGTCCTTTTCTCATTTTCTGAAATATTCTTAGGAAATCTCATTTGTTTTCTTGTCTTCAACCTACAATTGAATGACTACAAAAGCTCTAGCTCCAGCCCAAACTCTTCTTGTCTTTATAACCCTGAATACTCAACTATACATACTCAACTATGTCCCAGAGGTACCTAAAATTCCATATATCCAAAGTGTAAGTTTTCAGTTTATCCTTTAAATCAGTTGTCAGTAAACTTTGGCCTGCAGGCTAATACTGTTCTATGAGTTACTTTTTTAAATTATAGGAAAAAAATAAAGAATAACATTTCATAACACATGAAAATTATATGAAATTTACATTTCATTGTCCATAAATAAAATGTTATTGAAACACAGCAATGCTCATTCATTTTTCATATGACTGCTGTTACACTACCTCAGCCAAGCTGAGTAGTTCAACAAAAACCATATGGCCCATAGGGCCTCAAACACTTACCATCTGCCTTTCCACAGAAAAATTTTGCTGACCTCTCCTTTATGTGGTCTCTATGTCACATTTTTGATGGTGAAACCAATTACAGAAACCAGAAAAATAAAGACATCCCAAATTTTCCTTTTCTCCCCAAACTCCCCTACTCCACAAATCTCTATCACTATGTTTTACTGACTTTGCCTCTAAGTATATCTCAACTCTACCATTCTCTTTGTCCTGGTATCAGCTATCTCCTGATCTACTGAAGTAGCATCCTTTCAGTCTCCTACTGTAGTTCTGTCTCTCTCCAGTCCGCCCCTTGTACAGATGAAGTCAAGTTTCAGCATGCACATCTGCTCTTTTCACTCCATTGACCAAATACTTTTAATGTTTTTCTCCTTCCTTTAGGGCAGTGGTTCTTAAGGCAGCATCAGCATTCCATGGGATTTGTTAAAGATGCAAAACCTCAAGTCATACCCCAGACCAACTGAATCAGAGTATCTTGGGTAGAGGCCATAAATATGTGAGTTAATGATCCCTCCAGTAATTCTGATGCACGTTTAAGTTTGACATCCCTGGAACCACTTATCCTAAAGGATAAAAATAGAAATTTCTTTGTAAGGGGACTTTTTAAGTCCCACCATGGTTTGATTCCAACCCAATCTTGTTTCCCATTTATTCCCTCCTTACTTTTGGCCGCTCTAACCTGCAAATGAGGAAATAAGAACCCAGAAGTTAATTAATTTGCCTCAGGTAACAAGGCTAGTGAGTGACAGAGGAAGGAATTGAATTAAGCTAAGCCCAAGGACCTTTTAGGACCACACGATGCTACTTTTTAAAATATATTTACTATACTCTTATTTTAAAAATATGTCCATAATAATAATAATTGATTGATCCTAGTTGTTAATTTAGTCTGTTTTCCTTCTAGACTACAAACTCCAAGAAGCTAAGAATTAGTTTGTCCCATGTAAATGTTGTCAGTAACACTTGACTCTCTACTGCCATCTGGAGATTTGATATAATAATTCCAAGGAGAATCTCAATAAACAAGAACTCAGTCTTCTGCCTGTAGAGCACAGTGGTTTAGGCAAGAGCTCTGGGGTCACGCTCCCTGAGGTCAGATAACTGGGCAATCATCCTGTGGCTATTAGACCTTGAACAAATTACCTAGAATTTCTCTGCCTTAGGTTCTTTATCTGTAAAACTGGATTGCTAATAATCATCTTCATGGAATTACAATGAAAATTAGTGTGTTAGGTGATATAATTATAATTATTAATATTGTTCTTATAAAGGGCTTAGCTAGACTCTGTAGTTAACACAAATAAATAAATGATACTCCTTTACTCAAATATTTTATTATCTATGTGGGTAACTAAAACAGAATTAGGAAAATATTAAATAACCATACATGTTCTAAGTACTGAGATAGTTCTTATGGTGTTAACCATGAATGTGAAGCAGATAAAATCTGAATTATACAAAGATTTATAGTTGGTATGTGGCTTTGAAGTGAGAAAGCCTCTCAGAAAAAGATTTTTCCTGCAAATCTTTGTGCAGATTGAGAGTAATACCTGTAAAACACTAAATAAAACATGATATAAGTGTGTACCTTTCTTATTTTTACAAAGTCGTGATGATGAAACCATTTTTACTAGTGCTTAATCATGCAAGACCAGATCTCATTATCCAAACAGAAACTAACATATGGCTCAAGAAGGGTTTATCATAAAATCTTTATGATGTTTTTGTGTTGTTTTTTAATATACTCAAAATTTATTCAATTAATAACTGTGTTTTTCTGATAAAAATATATTTAGACTAGATGGTTTCATAAATGTAAATTATTCATTTTTACCTTAAAGGGAAACCTAAAATTTTGATGTTCTTGCTCATTAAAAAAGTAACAAATATGTTTATTTATGGAACTTCCCTCTGTGCTAAGGAAACAACATTCTCCCCAAGTATTTACTCAGTAAATCGCCATAAGTATCAACTACATGCTATAAATTCCCAATATACACCAGATACAGAAAATAAAAAATTTAGGTTAGAGTGCCCAGTTATCAGTCCAATTAATGGAATAGAGTGAATATATATCTTCCAAAGCATATGGAGATACAATGTGATTATACTAAATTATAATACAATGTATATAAAATTCTAGTTCTGAATTTCCCAGTATTTCATATTCAAGTTTTTGTCCTCGGTCCCTACGGTTGCTGTCACAATAAAACTATTACTTTGTGTCCTTCCTACTTTACTCTAGACTTTCTTGCTTTACTTTTTTGGCACAGGAGATATTATATATCCAAACCACCTGCCTTACCTCCAATTTCCCCCTCTTTAATATCATCTTCACTTTAATATCATAACTTCATGGCTAATACATAAAGCCTAAGTGTCACTTCTATGACTAGAAATATTTGGGTTTGGCACCAAAATCAAAGGCAAGAAAAGTAAAAATAAACAAATGGGACTACACCAAACTAAAAAGCTTCTGTACAGCAAAGGAAACCATCAACAAGACAAAAGGGCATACTACTGAAGGGGAGAAAATATTTGCAAATCATATATCTGATAAGGGGTTAATATCCAAAATATATAAAGAACTCATAGAACTCAATATTAAACAGACAAAAATCTGATTAAAAAATGGGCAGAGGCTCTGAATAGCCATTTTTCTAAGAAAGACATACAGATGGCCAACAGGCATATGAAAAGGTGCTCGTAATCACTAATCATTGGGGAACTGAAAAATCAAAGCCACAATGAAATATTACCTCACACCAGAATAGCTATTATAAAAAAGACAAGAAATAACAAATGTTGGTGAGGATGTGGACAAAAGGGAACCCTTGTGTTCTGTTGGTGGGCATGTTAACTGGTGCAATCACTATGGAAAATAGCATGGAAGTTCCTCAAAAATTTAAAAATAGAACTACCATATGATCTAGCAATTCTACTTCTGGATATTTATCTAAAGAAAATGAAAAGACCAACTTGAAAAGATATATACACCCCTATGTTCATTACAACATTATTTACAATAGCCAAGAGATGGAAAAAACCTAAGGGTCCATCGATGGAGGAAGGGATACAGAAGATGTGGGATATGCATGTGTGTGTGTGTGTGTGTGTGTGTGTGTATAACATAATATTATTCATAAAAACGACAGAAATCCTGCCATTTCTGGCAACATGGATGAACCTTGAGGGCATTATGCTAAGTGATATAAGTCAGATGGAGAAAGGCAAATACTGTATGATATCACTTATATGTGGAATTTAAAAAACAAAACAAAAACAAAAACACCAAGCTCATAGATACAGAGAACAGAACAGACTAACAGATTGGTGGTTGCTGGAGATGGGTGTGAGTGGCAGGGGGGAGGTGGGGTTTGCCCATTGAAATAGATGAAGAAGGTCAAAATGTACTAACCTCCAGTTATAAAGTAAATAAGTCACGGAGATGTAATATACAGCATGATGATTATAGTTAATAATATTGTATCGTATAGTTGCAAAGAAAATAGATTTAAAAATAAATATAGAAATAATATAAGAAAGACAATGATCTAATTTTCATTGGGGTTCAGTGATGCTATTGCTTCTTGGAAGGGCTTATGTTCATGTATTTGTTTCTGGCAACTACAAAAGATTATATAACTTGCTAACAGCAACAATAAAACTCAAGACTATAAAATATGGAAAATGATATTTATGGATAGATACATGCCTTGAAATTATTAGGGACAGAATAGAAATGAACTAAAATCAAACTAAGTGTCTAAAAATAGACAAATAATTGGGAACACTTTTGATAGTCACATGTGATGTGAAAATATGTAGTTATTAAAAACGAGATAAGGCATCAATGATAGCAAGAGAGTTGCTAATGCTAAGTGTAAAAAGGAAGATACAAAATTAAAAATAAAGCATGATATTAAATATGAAGAGATACAAAAGCTTTCTTAATTTAGCAAAGAATGAATCATGGACTATGAAGTTGGGCATGCTCATTGAAACCCTGGTACTGCCTGCCTTTCAGTGAGATTTATTACTCTGAGTCAGGTTACTTTACTTCCCTGAGCTGCAGCTTCCTCATAGAAAGTGGGAATAACTATCTTGTTTGATAACTCTGATGATTAGGAAAAAAAAGTAAAACCTAAATGGCACGTAGTAGTTCATCAACAGATAATGAAAGTTTTGTTTATTATTGTGTTATTCAATACCTCTGTTGAAATAACCAGAGGAAACAACATGGAAATGTTTGTTGCTCTGGGAGCTGGAAAAATAGGTTTACATTTTTTCTGTTCCCTGTTTTTCTACATTCTATAACTTACTGGTAATGTGCAAATATTATTTCACGATGTTAAATAAACTTTTAAACATCCCTTTTACTAACATAACCATAATTTTTATGTCATGCACTAGTGTATGAGGAGTGGTGATAGATGGTAACCTGAATGTAGAGAAAAGAGATTTGATAATCTACTCATTCGACTGCACCTGGATTCTCTTGATAAATCAATCATATTGCTCTCCTTCAGATTGTGTTTCACATTTTTATTGGCATTTTTCATTTAAAAATTGATATGTTTATAAAAGTATGATATTAAGGCCATTATGAATTATTTACATATGAGAAAATGTGTTCAAAACTGTCTTAAAACAGTAATGTAACCTAAATTTCAACAAAAGGAGGCTAGGAAAATGATATGATCACAACAACTGTTACTTTTTAACAGTTAACAGATATATATAAACACAAAGCACTGATTATGTATGAGACACCATTCTAAGATCTTTTCACAAAATAACTCATGTTTGATATGATTATATTAAATGATGATTAACTCATGTTTACTAGATGCTATGATGTAAATACTATTATCTCAAGATGAGGAAACTGAGGCACACAGAGGTTAAGTAAACTGCCCAACATCATACAATTAATAAATCATACGGATAGGATTTGAACCCAGGCAGTTGGACTCTCAAGGCCATGCCATTAACTCTAAGTTCTTATACCATAAAAAAAATTAGATTTAAAATACCCACTAGTGCTCCTTTATTTCATATGTTTACTCTTTGATTTGTTTCTTCTTAATACCATATAACAACAACATTAGACACACAAAAAAATTCTAAACTAGATTTTCTTTTTAAAAAATTCTAAGTGTCCAATAACCAAACTGGAAACTTATGCATATAATGAATGCTTACTTGTAAGAAAACCGGTGTTAAAACTTTAATTAATTTCCTACTTGGAGGATTAGATAACTTCAAAGAATATTTCTAACCTTTATTTCTTTAATTTGTGAGACATACATTTCAATTTTATAAAACCGAACATCATGTATTTTTAAAATGTATTAGTTTTCATGAACCTCACATTATTATTCACCAGAAAACAAGGGGCTATTATTGTACTTGTGTTAAAGCTGAACCTTTGTCACCATTTTCATTATAATTCTACCCTTGGGAATAAAACAAGTCAGTAGATTTCTGCATCTTCCTACCTCCACCTCCCAGCAGTGAAAGCATTAATTCACTGAAGCAGATAAACAAGATGGATAATGATTGTTATATGCTCAGTGATCCTTACAATGGGGAAAAGTAGAATGTTGTCTGATCATTCTCAAATTTGGAAACTGACTGAATTTCCTTTAGGAAATAGCAAGTTCTCATCATGGGTGGCATTCTCTCTTGTAGACTAGAAACTAGAATATTTGCCCTGAATTCTGGGAAAATGTTACATTAGATCCATATAGTAAAAACTTCCTTATTTTATGCGAAGTGGAGAAGTCACATATAAATCATCTTTTAAGTAAAGATGTCAAGAAAATCCCCCCTCTACCAAATGAGTTACACTGAATGTCTCACTTCCTTTCTATATATATGAAATTGTCAGCAAAGCTCGGAAGTATCATGTTTCTTCCCTTTCTATGAATTTGCTAGGGATCATGACAACGTGTGTAAATCAGACAGTTATTAAATGAAATACAATGATTCCATTTTGAGGGAGGGAAAAATATAATACATAGACCCAGGCCATTTTTCATGGTCCAATTCATTTAAATTTTTCCAAACATAAAAATTAAAGTTCCCACAAAACACTGAAAAATGTGGGTACCAAACCATATAAGTACACATTTTTGCAATTATAACAATTAAAACCAATCCCATAAGTGTTTATGACTAGATACTCCTCCATACTGATGGAAGGTTTCAGAGAAGAATATCTTTTTTTTTCCATGAAGAATTCCTCTTTTACTTTTATTATTTTAATATTTTTTTTCCTTTTTTTTGTTTTTCTTTTTTAACATCTTTATTGGAGTATAATTGCTTTACCATGTTGTGCTAGTTTCTGCTGTATAACAAGGTGAATCAGCTATATGCATATGTATATCCCCATATCCCCTCCCTCTTGCGTCTCCCTCCCACCCTCCCTATTCCACCCCTCTAGGTGCTCACAAAGCACCAAGCTGATCTCCCTGTGCTATACAGCTGCTTCAACTAGCTATCTATTTTACATTTGGTAGTGTATATATGTCAGTGCTATTCTTTCACTTTGTCCCAGCTTACCCTTCCCCCTCCCTGTGTCCTCAAGTCCATTCTCTACGTCTGCGTCTTTACTCCTGCCCTGTCCCTAGGTTCATCAGAACCTTTTTTTTTTTATTCCATATATATGTTAGCATACTGTATTTGTTTTTCTCTTTCTGACTTACTTCACTCTGTATGAGAGACTCTAGGTCCATCCACCTCACTACAAATAACTCAATTTCATTTTGGGCTTGCTGGGTCATATGGTAGCTCTATTTTTAGTTTTTTTAAGGAACCTCCATACTGTTCTCCATGGTGGCTGTATCAGTTTACATTCCCACCAACAGTGCAAGGGGGTTCCCTTTTCTTCACACCCTCTCTATCACTTGTTTGTAGATTTTTTGATGATGGTCATTCTGACCAGTGTGAGGTGATACCTCATTGTGGTTTTGATTTGAATTTCTCTAATGATTAGTGATGTTTACCATCCTTTCATGTGTTTGTTGGCAATCTCTATGTCTTAGAGAAGAGTATCTTTTTTATTGGACTAGTGGCATATTCTGGTCAGAATCATGATTTCTTGCCTTATTTCAATTTAGTTAAATCCAGTATATTTATTGAATACATATTAGGCACAAAAATGCCTAAGTTGTTTTCTCCCTTTAATGTTCTCATGCTTTGCAGGTCTGTAGGATGAAAGGAGTAGAGGAGCTAAGGGTAATAGGAAAGGATTAAGGTGACTGCTTACATAATTTAGGGTGTGTAGAAAATCCCATGTGACAAAGAAGGATCAATTATATAAGAAAATTAAAAGTGAGAAATTTCTAGTTTCTGGAAAGATAACTAGATTTAATCAGAGTAAGTCAGAGAGAGAGCACAGAAAATTTTACCAATGAGGACATTTTGGTAGGAGAAATAGTTTCAAGGGAGAATTAAGGCCAAATATTGAAGAAAGACACAGGAAACACATAGAGTTTTTCAACCACAGAGGTGAGTATTTTTAATCAAGTCTAAAATAAGACAATACCACATGAATTTAAAATAAGTCTTGAAGTGTGGTCCATAAGACCAGAAATGCCAAGGAAGTGGAAGATCTGCTTACTCTACACTGGAAGAGGGAGAAAAGGAGAAAATGTATCCTCTTTGAGAAAGAGCTTGTCATTTGAGTATCATAAGTCTCAAACAAAAGTATGCTCATGATAAGGGGAACATTATTTGCATTGGAATGAGATTTCCATATGTTATGACATATATCATGATGGGGAAGAGTCAGGTAAGAGGTATAAAAGAATGAGCTGATGTTACACAGAATGGCCATGGTACCCTGGGGAAAAGAAACAAAAAAGAAAGAAAAAGAAATGTGAGGCTTAGAATTAACTCTGACAAGGATTGAGTGGAGGAAATGAAATCACAAAACCAAGGTAGAGATTACTATTGACCAAAATGTGGAATACATAGGGATAGGTAACACACCTGTCGATGTGAACTGAATTCTCTTAAAATAGAAAAGCTCAAAGCAGATGGTTTATCCTTTATTATACACTATTCCCTCTCTTCCCAATATACTGCACAGTGACCATTTGGGGGCCAACATAAATGTGTCCTTGGTGTCTTCCTTTAATTTATTGATCATATTTAGGTAATAGACTCCAAATCTGAAGACATTCCACAGCTTCCCACAGTATCTTTTACTGATGCAATAGCAGTGACTAAAAATTGGGGGACTTGGGTTAAAACACTTAACTTCTAAGATTTCTCTATTTGTATGTAAAATAAATAAAAAGCAAAGAAAAATATCCTGAGCTAATTAAAATAAAGGCTGGCACCACTTCCATCATACAATACATAAAATATTAATAACTGTCAACTTACAAAAGTTATTTTACAGTTTGAATATTATATGATTAAGGTAAAAATATTTCTGATGATTAATTTATAACAAGCACTTACCCTGTGGCTGACGACTGGGATGGTATATCTGAAGGTCAAATGGCTGTGCACTAGTTTTCTGAATCTGTCCCAGCTTACCCTTCCCCCTCCCTGTGTCCTCAAGTCCATTCTCTACGTCTGCGTCTTTACTCCTGCCCTGTCCCTAGGTTCATCAGAACCTTTTTTTTTTTATTCCATATATATGTTAGCATACTGTATTTGTTTTTCTCTTTCTGACTTACTTCACTCTGTATGAGAGACTCTAGGTCCATCCACCTCACTACAAATAACTCAATTTCATTTCTTTTTATGGCTGAGTAATATTCCATTGTATATATGTGCCACATCTTCTTTATCCATTCATCTGTTGATGGACACTTAGGTTGCTTCCATGTCCTGGCTATCGTAAATAGAGCTGCAATGAACATTTTGGTACATGACTCTTTTTGAAATATGGTTTTCTCAGGGTATATGCCCAGTAGTGGGATTGCGGGGTCGTATGGTAGTTCTATTTGTAGTTTTTTAAGGAACCTCCATACTGTTCTCCATAGTGGCTGTATCAATTTACATTCCCACCAGCAGTGCAAGAGGGTCCCCTTTTCTCCACACCCTCTCCAGCATTTATTATTTCTAGAGTTTTTGATGATGGCCAATCTGACCGGTGTGAGATGATATCTCATTGTAGGTTAGATGAGTCTAATAATTCCTGATGTTTAGCTTTTATCCATTTTCCTTTTTTTGAAAAAGAGTGAGTAAAACTAAAGGAGTAGAGGAGCTAAGGGTAATAGGAAAGGATTAAGGTGACTGCTTACATAATTTAGGGTGTGTAGAAAATCCCATGTGACAAAGAAGGATCAATTATATAAGAAAATTAAAAGTGAGAAATTTCTAGTTTCTGGAAAGATAACTAGATTTAATCAGAGTAAGTCAGAGAGAGAGCACAGAAAATTTTACCAATGAGGACATTTTGGTAGGAGAAATAGTTTCAAGGGAGAATTAAGGCCAAATATTGAAGAAAGACACAGGAAACACATAGAGTTTTTCAACCACAGAGGTGAGTATTTTTAATCAAGTCTAAAATAAGACAATACCACATGAATTTAAAATAAGTCTTGAAGTGTGGTCCATAAGACCAGAAATGCCAAGGAAGTGGAAGATCTGCTTACTCTACACTGGAAGAGGGAGAAAAGGAGAAAATGTATCCTCTTTGAGAAAGAGCTTGTCATTTGAGTATCATAAGTCTCAAACAAAAGTATGCTCATGATAAGGGGAACATTATTTGCATTGGAATGAGATTTCCATATGTTATGACATATATCATGATGGGGAAGAGTCAGGTAAGAGGTATAAAAGAATGAGCTGATGTTACACAGAATGGCCATGGTACCCTGGGGAAAAGAAACAAAAAAGAAAGAAAAAGAAATGTGAGGCTTAGAATTAACTCTGACAAGGATTGAGTGGAGGAAATGAAATCACAAAACCAAGGTAGAGATTACTATTGACCAAAATGTGGAATACATAGGGATAGGTAACACACCTGTCGATGTGAACTGAATTCTCTTAAAATAGAAAAGCTCAAAGCAGATGGTTTATCCTTTATTATACACTATTCCCTCTCTTCCCAATATACTGCACAGTGACCATTTGGGGGCCAACATAAATGTGTCCTTGGTGTCTTCCTTTAATTTATTGATCATATTTAGGTAATAGACTCCAAATCTGAAGACATTCCACAGCTTCCCACAGTATCTTTTACTGATGCAATAGCAGTGACTAAAAATTGGGGGACTTGGGTTAAAACACTTAACTTCTAAGATTTCTCTATTTGTATGTAAAATAAATAAAAAGCAAAGAAAAATATCCTGAGCTAATTAAAATAAAGGCTGGCACCACTTCCATCATACAATACATAAAATATTAATAACTGTCAACTTACAAAAGTTATTTTACAGTTTGAATATTATATGATTAAGGTAAAAATATTTCTGATGATTAATTTATAACAAGCACTTACCCTGTGGCTGACGACTGGGATGGTATATCTGAAGGTCAAATGGCTGTGCACTAGTTTTCTGAATCACACTGACATTCTGCCCTGTCCACTTGTTGGCTTTTGACAATGTGTTGGTCCTCCAGTCCGTCCAATAGACATCACTCCCATATAGAGACACAGCAAAGGGATGAGAAAGGTATTCATGACCTCGGATGATTTCTATCATGCCTGTTCCATCATAGAGGGCTGAATAAATGGCATCTGACCTAAAGAAAAGGAAATGCATCAGTAGTATATCAAAACTCATTCAGATAGTCCAGTGATGTGCTTATACTATTTAGATAAATGACAAAAAATTTGTATAAAAAATATTTTATGGGCCTGTATCTGATTTGTAGAAACATTAAAAAAAGCCATCATAATGAAAACAAACAAAAATCACCACTGATGTCAATGTGTGTATACATGATATGTGCACATGAGAACAATTTTTATTTCGTAAATATTATCTGAGGAAGGTAACAGAAAATAAAGAAAAAATCATTTTCTAAACCTGGCATCTGTCCAAACTATCCTTTTTTCAAAGTGGTCCACAGTGAGTCCATTAGGCCAAGCCCCTGTTTTCATGTCTTTGTAGATGGTTTTTCTCCCAGCACCACTCATGGAGGCAGATTCAATGCGAGGAAAGTTGGCATCCCAATCTGTCCAGAAAAGAATTCTGAAGAAAAGGAAAGAATGCTCTTGTTTCAGTCATTCATTTCACAAATATTTACTGAGTGCCTATGACACGCTAGGCACTGTCTAGGTAAACAATCACAAGAGAAACAGATGCATTATCTACCCTCACAGGGCTTATAGTTCAGTGGGGGAGACAGACTAAATAAACACATGAATATAAAATTACAGCAGCTGAAATATGTTCAAGAATAATTTTGTTATGGGAGAGAATAGCAGGTGCGTGATCTACTTAGAGAAGGTAATCAGGAAAAGATAGCACTTTGAGGAGGTAATATTTACACTTAATCTGAGAGATGAGGAGAGCAGTATAAAGAGCAGGACATGAAAAATAAACAGCAGATACAAGAGCCCTAATGGGGGAAAAAAGTGGGTGACTGAGGAACAGAAATAAGGCCAGTGTATCAGAAACGGGGCAGTGAGGAGGAAAGGGGAAGAAGGTGAAGTTGAAGAGGGTGATCTTATGGATCTTGCAGGGTAAGGTAATTATTTGGGATTTTATTCCAAGGGAATAGAAGCACATTTAAGCAGGGGAGAAACATGATATCATATACAAGTGGATTATAGAGAGGCAGGAGAATGGGTACATCAGGTGGTTATTTTAAAGGACCAGGCAAAGACGGTAGTGGTTTGGGATATGGTGATAGCAGTGAAGTGAATGGATTCAAGGAATATTTTGGAGGTAGAACTAAGTGCCAGGACTAAATGATAATTGGATGTAGGGAATGAAGTAGAGAACAGAATCATGGATGACTGTCAGTTTCTTGTTTTGGCATTCTTAGATTAAGGACAGGCAGAGGGTGTGCAGGGAATCCATTAAGTGAAATGGGAAAAATGGAAGAGAAACAGATTTTGAGAGCTGGGAATTGAGTGTGCATGGGTGTGGATAGCAATTGAAAGTTTAGTTTTGAATTTTTGGATCTTGAGATGTTAAGACATAAAAAAGGAGATTTTCAGGAACCTGTGTGGTACACCAAGGTGAAGCTCAGTGAAGGTGGCAGAGTTGGAGACATGAATTTGAAAGTATTCTGCATGGAGATGATATTTAGATTCACATGAATGGAACAGATCATATGACAGAGGATACAGAGGGGAAACAGAAGGATATCATATATTTTTATTTATACAAACATGCAAGTGTTAGAATACAATTTATTTTTTACTAAATACTACTTGTAACTTTACAAATTCATGGTGTATAAACAGTTCCACACGATAGGCATCAAATGTTTCATGTTGTGCATTTGATTTCTAAGGCTATTAGGTAATAGATAGTTTATGTTTCATTGACTGTGGCCTAAACTGCTGATGCATGTTTCTATAATATTATAATATAGTTACACAACAATTCCACAATTATTACAACTAGCTAATGTTTGAGTGCTTACTGTACGTTAAATACTATTTTCAGAGCTTTATATAGATTATCTCATTTAATCCACCATGAGGCCATGGCTAAAGTTATCCATCTTTTACAGATGAGAAAACAAGCTTAGAGAAGTTAAATTACTTGACCAGGTTATATGGCCAGCAAGTGGCAGATGGAATTGGGAAACTGGATAGCTTAACTTCTGTTCTCATGCTTTTAACATCTAACTCTTTAATATCACGTCACTAAATAAAATAACAAAGGGAAAGCATCTGGTACTGGAGTAGGAACATGGTTGGTAATCAATAAATGGTAGTTGCCTTCTCCACCTTGGTAGTAGAACCAACCCAATGGACAGCATGGAGATTTGGGGAGGGAAAATGCAAAGAACTGGAGAGACACTGACAGTGCAACAAATTTTCCTATTATCAGTTCTGATAACATTTTGGTCAGAAGTGGTAAAGTTACTGGTAAAAATAAATTTGTTTTCATTATAATTGTATATAGCCTTGCTATTTTGCAATTCTTCCATTACTATAAATGATCCTTAGGTATATGAATTTGGTGGATATCTTGGAAAAATGAAACAATCCTCTGGAACAAAATTCAAAATGCAATTCAAACTTTCTTCTCTTTTAAAAACTTTATTATATCCATTTAAGGAAATGTGGAGTGATGTAAACTAAGTGTTCATTATGACTTCAATTTTTGAGAGGTATATAATCTCTTATAGGATATGGGAATTACAAATATGAAATGATTGGAAGACAATACAAAACATTATAGAATAAATTCAGTAAGTATGTTTGCTAAAGGCATGTGTGGTCAAGAAGATATTGACTTTCTTGATGAGTAGGTTCCCATACAACTTAAGTACTAGACCTTCAAAAAATGTCATTAAATAATTGTGTCAGCGTTGAATGGTGGCCATGCATAGGTTTTTGCACCAGACAAGCTTGCAATCAAATTTTCGATCTGTCACTGATTCCAGCGTACTTAATCTCAGCCTCCGTTTGCTCATCTGTAAATAAAAACTGTAATAGTACCACTGATCGGAGTATTTGATGAGGTAATGGATGTAAACAATTTAGCACACAGAATGGCTAGCACATAGAAACATTTGTGTTTACACAAGCATCCACACACATATTCAGAGAGAATATTCTTTTAAAGGCAAAATTCAAAGTCATTCCAAAGTATTAAAGAAATGGAGAGAGAGAGAGAGACAGACACACACAGAGGGAGAGAAAGAATGAGAATTAATACTAATGTCAATGTTTAAATGTTACAACAGCATGTATGTGAAGGTAGATTAGTTTTATAAAGTAAGCATGAGTCAAAGCCATGAGAAAAAAAATTCAGAGAAGTAGGTCATAGAATAGGTTTATCTCACAGAATATCTCTTAAGAAATGAGTTTATATTTTTTAAAAAAGTTTTTGTTTCATTAGCATCTTTAGGAGTTTGCATAGCTCTGGTGGTGGGAGTATATCCACAAAAACAATATCTAAATCATTCATTGTTTAACCACCAAATATTTGAATAAGTTACATAAACTGTTGGGGAAGGATAAAGATGAACATTAATATATCAGAGGACAATGTATTGATAATTGTTGAAGCTGGGTTATAGATACGAGGGAATTTATTTTACAATTCCTTTTATTTTGTGTATTTAAAAATTTCTAAAATAAAAGTTTAAAAGTGTAACTAACCCCAAATTAAGTAAATAGATAATTTTTTAAAATGTACCAGAGAACATTTATAAAATCTTATTGTTGGGAATATTTTTCTGAAAAGACTAAAGTTTAAGAATAGGATTGTTTTGTATGAGAAAGTGCTAATTATCTGGAAATATCAGTACTATATATTGCTTATAAGTTTTCACGTATGTAATCTGTTGCTAATTAAATAAAAAATAAAGCAAAGGTTAATTAATATAAAGCTGGTAGGCTATTTGGTTAAGTAGTTGAATGCCTTTCTTGAAAACGATGACTATGAAATGAATTATGTGTCTCACTTCAAATTTAATTTTGGATGCACACAACTTTTCACTGACACCAGGTTGTTACTTATCAGCTTCCCTTTAAACGTAGCATTAAAAAATTAAGATTATTTGAAGAAACAAGACCAACCTAGCATCGATTAAATTTATGATGATATCTTGACAAACAAGGTAAAGTAGAGAGATTTGCAAGTTTGAAGAAGATTAGGAAAAATAATCCCTGAAAACAAACACAGTGAATTTGAGAGTCATAGGTAGTCTGAGTATCTGTGGATAAGATCCCACTAGATCTAGAGAAAACTGTACTCCACACTCTGGACTGATGACCCAAAGACTTCTGAAACACTGTCTTTTGCCTGTATAACAAATAGAGAATTGGTGTCTCTCTTTTAACTTTCTACCTTCTTCTGCCTTATGTGGTTGCAGCAATTCCCAACATGCATATAAGTAACCCTGCAATTCTGCATTCTCTATATGTAGGTTTACCAGAAACAGACACTGTAGACTTTCAAATGCATGTTTCTAGTGGACAAAAATGTATGTCTTGGGACACTCTGAGGAATTATAAAATAGGTGGTCCCTTCATTTCTTCACTAAACATAGCAGCATTAAGCTGTTTCTTCTGCAGTAGTCACTAGAGTCCTATCTTTCATTAATTTAGGTGGGAAATTTCCAACACTTTTTATAAAATACATGTTCTAGAATTAGTTCCCCTAAAAATGTTCTTAACCTTGACAATAGTCAGTTAACAATCAATTTTAAAAGTTGATTTCAAGGATCATTGTTTCATAAAATTCTAGGCACTCTTTTGTATACTTTACAATGTGGTATTTTAAAAGAATCATTTTTCCCTTATTACTTTCTTTTTATGTTTAAAATTTATTAGCATTTCAATGACTGCATTATTTCTTCAAGTATATGAAGACTGAATATCCCTTCTTACAGGACATATGGAAATGTTCAACCATGATTGCTTTTAAAAAAGAGACTACAGTCTACTGATTCTATAGTTCCTGCATTCACAGGTTAGTCTGTATCAGGATTAAATTGGGTAAATGGACCATGAACAACTTGTACCATTATGGGCATGAAAGAGCTATTATAATCTATGAGGTCAAGGTGCAGAAGGTGAAAATAAAGGATCTTGGCAAAAAAAAGAGGTTACTTATCTATAATCTTTAGGCCTTTTGAAACCAACAATGTTATTAGTTTCATTTAGAAATGCTCCCAGATAAAATTAAAATTTTATTTAGATGTCTCACTAATCTTCACAATTACTATATCTGCTTCAACCAACTGCAATGGTTATAGCAGAGTCCAATTTATTATGATAAATGAAAACTAAATACCAGCAAAGAAGCAGGAAGACACCATGCAGTTACAGGAGCATAAAGGCAATGAAAGTTCAAGAACTGAAGTGAGTACCCTGTAGATTCTGAACTCCCTGGTGCTTGTTACTCCCTAATAATAAGCTTGATGTTGAGAGGAGATTCATGTACTCTTTCAGGTCACCTCAGCAATAAGTGTATTCCTTTAAAATGGAATGAAAGAAAAATAGCTCCTCCCTAAGATTCCCAATTTAGCATCTTGGAATAACTTGTCACTTGGGACACTGGGTCAAAATCCAGAATACTGAAGCAATGTGACATGATAGCAAACATGTCTTAAAATGTAAAATGAAGGTCTGTGGATTCTATGTTGAGGAAGCAAAGCACTGATTAAAACATTTCTTTTTTGAGATTTGTAAAAAAAGGTCACAAAGACCTTGACTGCTTCAGAAGATCATGTGATATAAATGTGTTTTATGGGGTTAATGTTATAGCTTGCTTTTTTTCTCAGCTATGCTGAGGGAACAAAGTGGCTGGTTGCAAACTTTTTCTTTCATTCATTATTGTCAAAGATGATAGTATTGCCCATTAGCATATTTTACTGTATACTTCACTCTCTTTAAGGTAGGTGTATCCTTGAGTTCCGGTAAGTTTCATATAAATTAAAGGTCTACTCATACACATTAATTTACTGAACAAGCACTTACTGAGCACAATTATATATGTTAAGGGCAGTGAAGGATTTCATAGACAAGGAAGCAACTCTGCCATCAGAAAGCTTATGATCTAGTAGGAAAGGTAATAGCATTTACACAAACTACATTTCTTGAAAAATTATCCAGTGGGTTTATCCTAAAATAAAAATTTTCAAAAAAAGTTTAAATGTCTTTGGAGCTCCTATAATTTTGATTCACAGCTTTCTTACCCATTTCATCAATAATGTGAGAAATAGGGGAATACTTATTTTTACTAGACTCTCAGCCTACTTTATGAAAGGTCCAATGTTTAAAAATTTGTCGGGCTTCCCTGGTGGCGCAGTGGTTGAGAGTCCGCCTGCCGATGCAGGGGACACTGATTCGTGCCCCGGTCTGGGAGAATCCCACATGCCGCGGAGCGGCTGGGCCCGTGAGCCGTGGCCACCGAGCCTGCGC
>NC_041215.1:48211304-48222978 GCF_002837175.3 Physeter macrocephalus
CCTGAGCCTGTGCTCCGCAACGGGAGAGGCCACAACAGTGAGAGGCCCGTGTACCACAAAAAAAAAAGTCTATGAACTTTTCACCAAAATATCCAATAAATCTGAAAATAAATTTTAATATTTGCACTACATTTTTTAAATTTAATTGCTTTATTTTATTTATTTATTTATTTTTTTGTGGTATGCGGGCCTCCCTCTGTTGTGGCCTCTCCCGTTGCGGAGCACAGGCTCCGGACGCGCAGGCTCAGTGGCCACGGCTCACGGGCCCAGCCGCTCCGCGGCATGTGGGATCCTCCCAGACCGGGGCGCGAACTCGGTTCCCCTGCATCGGCAGGCGGACGCGCAACCACTGCGCCACCAGGAAAGCCCTAATTGCTATATTTTAAATTTAAATTTACAACTGGGCTCTAAAGGTGTTTACGTGAACCACATATTTAACCATATCAATCCTTTATAAAATAATTTTTAATAATAAAAATTCTATCATATCATATGATACCCAAACCTGTCAAACTTTTAATTTATTCCTAGAGTTAGTGAATTGGTACTGCCATTTGAACTGTGGTCATTTACACCAGAAACAATTTTACAAGTGTTATTTCTTCACCCATTAAATAAAATTATTACCACTGTAATTATCTTAATTAGCCTCACAATTTTGTAGTAGCAATGGAGGACAACAACTTTCTCAGAGCATTATCAAGTTTTCCCTCCTCAGAGACTAGCTTTCTATACTAACTTTTAACTCTTAGAGAATATTTTACTTCTGGAAATTCCCTTATATCACTGAAATAGTGCCTGATATTTTCATTTAAATAGCATTTGTGGGTTGTGTATCTTTTGCATTTCTGTTTTCTTTTTCTCTTCTCAGGTTGGCTATTCCCCAAACAAGCTGAGATAAATAAGTTTATTCTAAGCATTGTCAGTTCCAAGCTATAGGAAAAGAAGCTTCAATTCCCAGATCTACTGCTTTGCTTGATCAGACTATTTTCAAAATTTTTATACACCTGTTTTATTTATTTGTTTTTTTCTCTCTGTGTGCCATTTGTTTTTTGGGGAAGCAGTTCTCCTACCATGTTGGTATACTTGCTAAAATTACAACTTTCTCCAAAATACCACTTTCCCTTATACAGAAAGTTTCTCATGCAGATAAGGTGCTGGTACAACATAGATAGGTCTAATAGGTGAAAAGTTCACACCAGTAGCTGTTACACTGAGGGTAAAAACTTCTGTTGATGATGGACCTCTGTGGGAAGTAAAGGGTCAAGATTGGCAATCTACTCGTAACCTCAAGGAGAGTCTGTTTGAAAAAGGGAATTTCTCATTAGACACAGATGACCTCTGCCTAGTGAACTGTTATTACAGGAGGTAGTGAGTGAAATGGGCAAAGCGTAAACCATGTAAACTGGAGGACATACCTCCAGGCTAAAAGATACAACTGCCTTACTTCACTCTGTATGACAGTCTCTAGGTCCATCCACCTCACTACAAATAACTCAAATTTCATTTCTTTTTATGGCTGAGTCATATCCCATTGTATATATGTGCCACATCTTCTTTTCCATTCATCTGTCGATGGACACCTAGGTTGCTTCCATGTTCTGGCTATTGTAAATAGTGCTGCTATGAACATTGGGGTGCATGTGTCTTTTGAATTATGGTCTTCTCAGGGTATATGCCCAGTAGTGGGATTGCTGGGTCATATGGTAATTCTATTTTTAGTTTTTCTCCATAGTGGCATGGACTTATATACACTACCAAATGTAAAATAGATAGCTAGTGGGAAGCAGCCACATAACACAGGGAGATCAGTTCAGTGATTTGTAACCACCTAGAGGGGTGGGATAGGGAGGGTGGGAGGGAGATGCAAGAGGGAGGGGATATGGGGATGTATGTATATGTATAGCTGATTCACTCTGTTATAAAGCAGAAACTAACACACCATTGTAAAGCAATTATACTCCAATAAAGATGTTAAAAAAAAAAAAGATACAATTGCCCCTCTGTTGATTGTGGCCAGATCTCCCTACTTTTTTGAAAGAAGCCAGAAATCCAGAGTTGTATGCAAAATCTTTCAATATTTTAAATTTTGGCAACTAATTCAAATAAATGTCAAACTCTGTGGAAGGTAAAACACACACACCAATGAGAGTTGCCAGTTTGGAGCCTTGGTCTAGACAAGCTGCCTTGTCCCTTTAATTTCTGTATCTGAATTGAGGAAAAGGAAAACAAACAGACTTCCCAATCTATTGATTTCTGGGTCTTGGGCATAAACCAGGGCACAAAGCAGAGAGTGTGGGCCAGGAAGCTGACTTAAACACAAGGCTCCCTTTTCTCTCTTCTTCATCTCATTTAAGTCCCTCCTGGCTGACTCCCCCCTCGCCTTGGTCCTCCCTAGACTTGGTATTACTTAAAGGTACAGAGCCAAAAAAAAATTTCCTTTCTACCATCCTTTAGACTTGACAATGATTTTGGATTAACAAAATCATTACCAAAGAAATAAACAATTAACAGCAAGAGCAAAGCATTCCCATGTAGATGAGTTATATATTATCTTCCACATTTTCCCAGCTCCTCAAAACAACCTAGTTATAAAGAAATTATTATCCCTGATTTACAAAAGAGAAAACTGAAATCTAAGGGAAGACAATACACTCGAGTAGATTTCCCAGAGGATAAATGACTGAGCAGTGCTGGAACCCTTGTTTTCTAGCTCCCAAGCCACTGTCTCTCTTCTGCTCTTTCACAAAGGAACACAGGGAAACAGTGGGGGCAATAACCTGAATTATACATTTGACCTTGTTTTCCAGAATCATGTGTCTTGTCCTTCAAATATCCCAGTAGTTAGCATCTCAATACTGGACTCTTTCAAGCTTATTCTAATATTCTTTCAAACTAACTCCAAGTATATACAAATATCAATACAGATACAGGGTGAGATGGTTAACAACGGTGACTGTTTGGACCAAAGACTGTGGTTTGCAACCCTTAGAAACAATTACAGCATCTCTTTGGCACGTCAAAAAGAAATTCATTAAGTTACTGCTTCAAAACTGAGTTACAATAGCTTCCAAAAGGACCTAATGCCCATATTTAGAAAAAAAAGTTCTATCCTCTAAAAGTACCTATGTAAGCAATCCTATAACAAAATTCATGGTAACAAACTAAAACTGGTTGAGATATATCTATATTTATAGCTATATATATATATAGATAGATGATATAGATATAGATGTATGTACACACACAATTATGTATGTGTATAATTGTATATGTACATATAAACACACACACATATACACAACTATGCACAGGTATATATACACACATATTTACATGCACAAAATAAGCACTATGACTCATAATTTATGAGATAACTGAATTCAGTATTAATTTGAAAGATTATTTTTTATTCCAAAGTGAATCTGTGAAAGGCAAACTTCTTTACCCGTATCTTGGGTCCAAAGCGATGGCCCTGGGGTGTTCCATAGCTCCTGCTATGAGTGTAGTTCTTAAGGAACCATCTAGTTTGGCCACTTCAATTTGGTCCAGATTGCTGTCTATCCAGTATATGTTGCCTGCTATCCAGTCAACTGTTAGTCCTTCTGGGGTAGCCAGGCCATGCTCTACAACCACTTCAATGGCACTGACACCTACAAAAAAAGAGAAGCCAACACTTGCACCCATTCAAGGAACCTGTTAAGCACAAAGGAAAAGGCCTACTTATTAGCAGTATGAAGTACTTAACATTATATTAACCTTGAGAGATATAGTGCAAAAGTGTTACCTGGCACAGAGGAAACTAAGAAGGCCCCAAATTTAGAATCACTGATCTTTCCCAGCAGAGTTTTTTAATCTCTTAAATCCTTTCAGTGACAGTATAACAGAATTTTTAAACAACTCTGAGGCTAATAACAATGTTTAGGTTGCAAAAAAGTTATTTCGTGCTTCTTTTTAGTCAGAACAAGGGATTTTGCAAATAATAATGATGTGCTGGTTAAAATTGGTGCAATTTAATTCAAACGTTGATCTTCAGGGGTAGAATAAAAAGAAAAAGTCCACCTGGGGTAACATGCATCATAGCTAGTCAGCACCCACTCTTTTTTTGAAGCATGCCTGATAAGATCACTCTTGCTGCATTCAACCTTAACAAAAGCCCCAAATCACCCACTTCCACACCATAAACCAAGTTTTATGGCTTGCATGTTATATCCTGCAAGCCATAAGACTTGCAGGATATAACATGTTTGCAAATAAGAGAAGAAGGCAGTAGTGTGGTCTAAATAAAAATAAGCAATTTGGTAATACCCAGCACTATTCTTATTTATCCATTACTTAATTTATTTTGGAATTAAATATATATATATATTTAAAAAACAATCCTTTTTCTAATAGTATAGCTCTTTAGAATTTATGACATTGCCAGTGCTTTTGTTAGACTTTTTAATAGTGTGGTTTTTTTGAACAGTTAACCATCTAAAGTCATGGATCTAAATCCATCATTTGAAGTCAGTACCTTGCAATATGACACAGGACACAAACTCAGAGATCATAATTATATAGTGTGTTCAAATACTATATTTTTCCAAAATTGTATAGGTGATTTAAGGAGGAATTTAGATGGTGATAGAAATACCTGGGCTTTGGAATGTTACACAGACCTAAAATTTTCAAGAGAATTATTACATATATTTATCTCAAGGCCTTGCTACTAAAGAACGGCCTAGATTGGAGAAAAGAGATGTCAAATCATGGAAAAAGAAACATTTAGCTCATATTTGTAATCTTGGTAATAATTCATTATTTCTTTGAATTATGCTGAAAGGTGAAAACCAAATAAAAAACAAGTTATGTTAACTGACAAAAATATGACTACTAGTATGTAGGAGACAGTGCTTTTTTTCTTGTAAATAAATTTCTTCACCGAATATGCATGAAAAAGTTCACAACTTGAAAATGGTGTGAACAGTACAGGCCTTCACCACTTCCCTCCCCTATCTTCACACACATACTTCACATCCCTGGTTTTACACATATGCGGGAGAAGATGAAGAACCAAAGGCCAAAGATTAATCAAAATTCCTTCTGATTACAGCATACTTTTCTGGAATTTTCAGTTAGAAATCAATCTGAACATTAAGTCAACATTGTAATAGATGTACCTCCACTTTCAGAAAGCTTGCCCCGGTATATTCTGTCTTCTACAACATCTGTCCAATAAAGTAAACTTTGATTGAAGTGAAAATCAAGTGCTATTGTGTTTCTCAATCCAGGAACAAGTAAACTATAGTCTCTTTTATGTAGATCAATCCTTCTGATCTCATGGCGAATAGAAAAGATGATGAATGCTTCAAAAGGATCTGAAAATAAATTTATTTTAATAGGCTTATGAAAATATTTATAGGCTTAGTAAGTGGAATAAAGTGCTTGAGGTCAAAATCCATTTATTTAAAAGTATAATTTATTAGGTAATTTTCTGTCACTAAAGGAACAATTTCTTTTAATCTAAAATGTAAAAGAAACTTGAAAAACTTAGGTTTATTTGTATTTATTAAAATAACATATAAATGTTTTTATTCTTTGAATTTTTATACACCTGATTCTGATTTTAAAATACAAGAATTGTTGCAATTCCAAGACAAAATGTAAGACTTTCTGTTTTAATGTAGTTTCAGCTGACAATCTAAACTTCAGAAACATCACCATAGGAACTGCTAAGAGGTGAACAAAACTAACACTGCCACTCTTAGCCCATCACATGACTCTAGATCCACAAAGGAGAGAGATTCAACAAAAAACAATTATTGGGCTGATAATTAGTGAATACGCTCCATGAGGGAAGATGGTGGCTCTCTCCACAACCCAAGAAGATCATGTCTACAACTCTTCCCCCACTAGTTTTTAATCCTGGACCAGGCCTGAGTAGGGAGAAACAGGAGAAGCTTTGAAAACAAACATGAGATTAAAGTTTTATATTTTTGTACCTAAAAGAAAGAATTTTTAATACCCAAAAGTTACAAAAATTATGTTATCGTTTTGAAAATGTATTAAGTCCTATACCAATTACCATTGGACATACTAATATGGGTTAGACATGAATTCACTTGATGAATATACATTTTGAGGGAGGGATCCAGGCTCACAAAGATTTCTCCTGTTTCCATGTTAGTGCCACCCTTTTGTGCTTTTCTTTAGGGAAATTGATTTTCCTATCCCAAGTCTATACATGTCTGTGAATGTGAGCTGTTATAATTATCCCAGGCCAAAGTGGTTGACTCAAGAGGTGGATGTGAGATCTAAGTCAGGAAGACGGGTTTGTAAAATTCCAGAGAAGTTTTCAAGCTGAGGGGAAAGAGTCTCTTTTTTTCTATGGTCACAGATTTCTCAGCCTAGTGTTGTCAGTTCATGACCTTGTAGTTTGTGTAAGTCTACTCGTGGTATTGTAGGAGAAGAGAAAAAAAACCTCAGAAACAGAAGCAGTGATGACCAGGGGAGAGACCATGATGTCCTAAGGACATTTAAATCCATAGTTCCAACTACCCCTAAGACTAGCTCCTTCCTTCAAATCCCCTATACACGTCTCATACTTTCAGTATATGAGCCAATGCACTTAACTCTATTCAACTTCATTTGAACTGGGATTTTGTCAATTGCCACCAGGTTTACTGTTCTTATTAATCTTATTTCCTCAGAGAGGTCTTTCCTGATCAGTTATCTAATAAAAGCACACCTCCATTGTTCTATATCATCATAGCTTATTTTTTTTTTGAGGTACACTTTAAAATCAATATTTCCTTGTTTGCCATTGATCTTCCTCACTGGATTATAAAGTCTCTTAAACAGGGATCTCATCTGTCTTGCTCATTATACTGTCCCTAACACCTAGCACCAGGGAATACATAGAACATACCAGGTCTTAGGTTAGAAGGTGCTGGCTGCCCTTGGTGGAAGGAAGTCACCTGCCACTTTTTTTCACTGGAGGTGAATCTACTTTAGGGAGCTCTGCCTAGCACATTAAATAAATGTGTTTTGAGTGATTAAATGTGGAGAAGAGTTGAATCCATCCTAAGAGACCATCTGACAGCTAGCATGGGAGAGATGCTGCCACAATCAGCAGAGTCATCTACTTGCCCTTCAGCTGATCACACAGTATAAGCAAGCCTGGCCACGACCATAAGAACTGCCCAGAAATCCTGAGAATTTGTGAGCAAACATTATGTATATTGTTGATATAATACCTAATCTCTTTTAGGTATTACGGTTATTTATTGCATAGTATTGTGGTGTTTATTGCACAACATTACAGTGATAATAGCTAACTGATACAAGATACCAAACATGTACAAAATAACCAGTTCTAGAAAGCTCCCAATAGAACAAATACTCATAAAATTTAAAATCCAAAATTTAGCGTTTTTAAAGTAAAAAAAAAAAAAAATAAGGTTGTGTTAGATGCACAGTTGTTTAAAAGAAATAATATCTAATTTTGGATCAGCAATCCCTATTTGATTACCTGCTTTGGCTATGAAACAACTATTAGCTTAGAAACATTCTTTATCTTTTCAGGAATTAAATGTCCTTACCTGTAAAATGAGGTTAACAATAACCACCTTTCAATCTAACTTAAACTGTTGCTATCAGAATCCAATTAGATGATGTATGCAAATTTGTTTTATAAGCTTAAAATCATCACAGTAAACACAAATGTAGCGGTAACTGTGATGCAGTCAGCAAGTAACAGACTTGGAGTCAGAAATTGTGGGCTTAAGTCAGAGCTCTGCTATCAACTAGCTGTATAAATTTGAGAAATTTACTCAGACCCTCTGATCCTCAATATTTTAATTTATAAAGTGTATAACACACTAAGTTATCAGGATAATTAACAATTAAAAGCGTGAATACTTAATAATATCTTAATAAATATTTAATAATTATTATGACTATTAAGTTCCAGAAATCGCTCAAAGGAATAAGCAAAAGAGATACTGGGTAAGAGAAAATGTTGGATGATGACACACCAAAAATAGATATTTCTTAGCATATGCTGAAACTAGGGACATTACAGCTCTGAACAGCCTCCCTTTCCTTTGGCTTATAGTTTGTTTGCCCTTAGTTAAGTAGTAAATTGTAGGTTCAGCAGCTACTTGCTAGAGAAGCTTATATTGAATAACGTTAAAGAACGCACAGTTTTTAAATCACAAAATGACTGCTTCTTCAAAAGTATCTACTTTTCTTACATACATAAATATGTGTTATTTTATTTTTAGTATGCCAGAATGAGGAAAGCCTTTCTGAGTTTGATACAAATCATAGAAGACCTAAAGAAAAGAATGACTCTAAATGTTACTGAAGAAATTGTAGGAGAAAAAACAATGTAAAAAATATCCAAAGACAAAAGGCAAACTGGGTAAAATATCTGCAATATAATAAAGGATTAAATTATTTAATACATATGAGCTCCTACAAATTGCGAAGAAAAAATACTCACATGAATAACAGGGCAAAGAGTATTAAAAAGAAAATTCAAAGAAAGGAAAATATAAACAACTTTGAAATTTTAAAAAGTATTCAATTTCTGTCATAAAATGATAAATGGATTTTAAAACTATGAAAATATTTGATAAGACACTGTTTTGATTAAAATGTAGACAAAAGGCACTCTGGTATATTGATAATGAAAGTATAACCCCTAAGTAGAGTCACTGTGCAATATTCCATCAAAAGTTTATATATATATTACACTATTTGATCAAATAAGTCCATTTGTAAAGATAGAGTTGTACATATGAAAATTTGCAGATGAGGATGGAAATCCTTTGCAATATTATTTCTGGTAGCAAAAGATTAAGCAACATTAATGTTCATCAATAGATGGCTGCATAAATAATGTATGATAGTCACAGAGTGTAATATTATAAGGCCACGTAAATGAATGTGATTAATATGCATGTGCTGATGTGGAATAATTTCCAATATTTTGTAAGTTGAAAACAGCAAGATGTGAACCGTGTGCATGATATGCTACCATTTAAGTTAAAAAATAAAGGATTTTTCTAGACCTATGTGATGGTAAATCACAGACTACATCTTAAAAGATTAATGAAGGAATGCTGTTACTTCTGCCATGGGAACTGGTGATGAGTTCAGGAGTGGGAAGAAAACTAAGTTTTACTTTATTCTGCATAGGTTCATTTTTTTTTTAGATTTTGCATATATTTCCTATATAAATTAATTATTTTTCTGAATGAAATTTTAAACTAGTAATAGAAGACATTTCATATCACCTTCTAAGAAATACTCATAAATAAAACAAGAATTGTTTGGGCATGACATATATGCTGAGCAAGGTAATTCAGCATAACAAATACTGTAAAACATGCTTTCCCTTCAGGAGAATTCATATTTAAGAGATCGTTTACTGCTCTTACTTTCATGCTCTATTTGAGAAAGTATATTCTCTTGAACCAAAAATTATTGCCTTCTCTGTTACAACTGAGTAGAAAGAAATTTTATAATAGAAGACCTGGATTCTACTCTTGCCTCTGTTAACAATAAAAGGCCATCACGAAAACTGCATAGGTCTAGCTGTCTTGATTTTTTAAATAAACAATTTTGGTGATGTGTTTGTTCTAAAATGTTATTTGTGAATAGTCATAAAATATTAATTGCCTTATTAATAAATTAACAGTAATATTAGCCAAAAGAAACTTTAAAGCAAACAGCTTTCATAGAAATAAAAAGGCTATTATATGATAATATGAACAGTTCGACAGATAAAATATAGCTCTTAAAATAGTATATGCCCAATAATAGATTTTAAAATATATAAAGCAAAACTTGACATAATTAAATGGAGAAATTAATAAATCCATGATTATACTGTATGAGTTTCAACCTTAACCCATTCAAACTGATAGAAAAAATTATAACAAATATAATGAGAACAATAAAATAAACACAAAACTCAACACACAGGAAATATATAGAAATTGGTGCCATCAAAATAGAAGGTATATTCTCTCTAAGTACACACGAAACATTTAGCAAAATGATCATGTTCTAGTCCACAAAGTAAGTCTCAAGAGATAGCAAAGAATCAAACTAATAATGAACACATGCTCTGAGCACAATGAAATGAAACTAAAAATCAACAATAAAGACTGCTAAGCTCCTCATATGCTTCAAACTAAAAATAATTACTAAACAATTTCTTGACTAACAGGACCTCAAATAGGAAATTCAGAAATAGAGATATTATGGCATCAAATGTGTAGATTAAAAACGATGAGACAATTAAAAATTAATGATATAGAGAATGATTTCTAAATGGTGGAGTAAGGACTTCCAAAAATCTTCTCCTCTATAAAAACAATGAGAATACTAGCAAAATGGTCAAAATTATCTTTCTTCTAAACTCTAGAAATTAACCAAATTCTAGTAAAAATCCAGTGAGTGTTTATTAAGAAAAAATGCTGAATATCATTGAGAACAGCAAACTTTGTAGCATTTTAACATGCATCAATCCCAGTTACTCAGCCATTAAAAAGAATGAAATAGGGCTTCCCTGGTGGCGCAGTGGTTAAGAGTCCGCCTGGCAATGCAGGGTACACGGGTTTGAGCCCTGGTCTGGGAAGATCCCACATGCAGCGAAGCAACTAAGCCCATGTGCCACAACTACTGAGCCTGTGCTCTAGAGCCTGTGCACAACTACTGAGGCTGTGCACCACAACTACTGAAGCCCACGTGCCTAGAGCCTGTGCTCCGCAACAAGAGAAGCCACCGCACTGAGAAGCCCATGCACCGCAAAAATGAGTGGACACCACTCACTGCAACCAGAGAAAGCCCACACGCAGCAATGAAGACCCAACACAGCCAAAAATAAATACATAAAATAAATAAATTTATTTAAAAAAAAAAAAGGAATGAAATACTGCCATTTGCAGCAACATGGATGGACCTGGAGATTATCATACTAAGTGAAGTAAGTCAGACAGAGAAAGACAAATATCATATAATATGTTTACATGCAGAATCTAAAAAAAAATGATACAAATGAACTTATTTACAAAACAGAAACAGACACACCATGCACCGCAAAAATGAGTGGACACCACTCACTGCAACCAGAGAAAGCCCACACGCAGCAATGAAGACCCAACACAGCCAAAAATAAATACATAAAATAAATAAATTTATTTAAAAAAAAAAAAGGAATGAAATACTGCCATTTGCAGCAACATGGATGGACCTGGAGATTATCATACTAAGTGAAGTAAGTCAGACAGAGAAAGACAAATATCATATAATATGTTTACATGCAGAATCTAAAAAAAAATGATACAAATGAACTTATTTACAAAACAGAAACAGACACACAGACTTAGAGAATGAACTTATAATTACCAGAGGGTAAGGGCTCGTGGGGAGGGATAGACTGGAAGGTTGGGATTGACCTATACACACTGCTATATTTAAAATACATATGGGCTTCCCTGGTGGCGCGGTGGTTGCGCGTCCGCCTGCCGATGCAGGGGAACCGGGTTCGCGCCCCGGTCTGGGAGGATCCCACATGCCACGGAGCGGCTGGGCCCGTGAGCCATGGCCGCTGAGCCTGCGCGTCCGGAGCCTGTGCTCCGCAACGGGAGAGGCCACAACAGAGGGAGGCCCGCATACC
>NC_041215.1:48223066-48325398 GCF_002837175.3 Physeter macrocephalus
AAATAAAATAAAATACATAACCAACAAGGACCTACTGTATAGCACAGGGAACTCTGCTCAATATTCTGTAATAACCTAAATGGGAAATGAACTTGACAAAGAACAGACACATGTGTATGTATAAATGAATCACTTTGCTATACACCAGAAACTAACACAATATTGTTAATCAACTATGCTCCAATATAAAATAAACATTAAAAAATAAATTAATTTTTTTAAAAAAACATGCACCAATCATGTCTCCCTTTCCCCAGCTTTGTGGCAGCCTTGGACACAGACAGCCCAGAAACCACCAGAGGGGATAGATGGGTTTTGGAGCTCCCCCAAAAGCCCAATCTCCAGGGAATTGTTCAATGGGGAAAGAAGAGTCTTTTCAAGAAATTGTGCTGGATTTCCACATGCAAAAGAAAGAAGATGAAACTTCACATCATATATAAAAATTAACTCAAAATGTAGTGTAGACCTAAATGTAAGAGCTAAAAATGTACAACTATTAGAAGAATACACAGGAGTATATCTTAATGACCTTAGATTAGGCAATGGTTTCTCAGCTATGACAGTAAAACACAAGCAACAAAAGAAAAATAACAAGTGAACTTCATCCAAAAAAAAAAAACAAAAAACTTTTGAGCTTCAAAGGACAATATCCAGAAAGTGAAAAGGTGAAAAAACAACCTACAAAATGGGACAAAGTATTTCCAAAGCACATATCTGATTAGGGACTTGTATCTAGAATATGTAAAGGACAATTATGATTCAAAACTAAAAAGATAAATAACCCAGTTTAAAACTGGGCAAAGGTTTTGAACAGGCATGTTGTCCAGGAAGATACACAAATGACCAATAAGCACAAGAAAAGATGCTCAACGTGTTAGTCATAAGGGAATAAAGTCAAGCACAATGAGATAACACTTTGCACCCACTAGGATGACTATAATAAAAAAAAAAGATGGACAGTAAAAACTCATGGAAATTGATTGTGTAGAAACTGAAGCCCTCGTACATTGCTGATGGGGTTTTAAAATGAAGTAGCCACTCTGGAAAACAGTTTAGCAGTTCCTGAAAACGTTAAATATTGAGTTACCATATGATCCAGCAATACCATTCTTAGTTTTCACCCAAGAGAAATGAAATGCATGTCCACACAAAAACTTGTACATAAATATTCACAGAATTACTCATAATAAGCAAAAATTGGAAACAATCCAAATGCCCAACAACTGATAAATGGATATACAAAATGTGGTATATCAATACAAGAGATTTTTATTCTACAATAAAAGGAAATAAAGTACTGATGTATGCTAAAACATGGTTGAACATTGAAAACATTATGACAAGTGAAAGAAGTCAGTCAGAAAAGACCACATACTCTACGATTCCATTTTTATAAAATGTCCAGAATAGGCAAATCTATAGAGACAGAAAATAAATTAGTGGTTGTCAGGCCTGGGGTAGGGGTTGATGGGGAGTGACTTTTAATGCCTGTGGGGTTTGTTGAGAGAGTGATTAAAATATAATAATATTAGATAGCGGTAATGGTTGTATCGCTCTCTAAATATACTATAAACCACTGAAGTGTATATCTCAATCTATCTGTTATAAGAAAAAAGAAATATGGTAATAAGTGTGGAAATTTATAAAGAGTAAAAAACTGTACATATACTATTTTTAGTTCACTGTTAACTAAAAATCATATATTTTTACCTCATTCAGATTAATCTGTATAACTATCCTCAGCTCTGAAAATTTTTCCATCTATATAAGGAAAGACAATGTAACATTCTGACAATTTAATGTTTTCCTCCTCTGTGTATTTGTGCTAGTTGAATAAAGTTGAGAATTCATCCATTAAAAATTAACATCTTATTTAAACTCAATAATTCAGAAAATATAAAAAGAATTAACGCAAAGGAATTAGAAAAAATAAAATAACTACAGCAACCGATAAGATAGAGAAAAATAGATTATCAAAAAAACCCTAGGGCTTCACTGGTGGCGCAGTGGTTGCACGTCCGCCTGCCGATGCAGCGGAACCGGGTTCGCGCCCCGGTCCGGGAGGATCCCACATGCTGCGGAGCGGCTGGGCCCGTGAGCCATGGCCGCTGAGCCTGCGCGTCCGGAGCCTGTGCTCCGCAACGGGAGAGGCCGCAACAGAGGGAGGTCCGCATACCACAAAAAAAACAAACAAACAAACCCAAAGTCATTTGTTTGAAAGACTAATAAAGTATAGATAAACCTATGGCAGGACCAATACATATACAGGTAGATATACATATACATATACAATATATGTACAAATGAACAACAGAAGGAATGAAAGTAGGAAATAGTTAAGAATATATAAAATAAAAAGGGTGAGATATATACTTTAATAATATATGAAAATAGGTAAAAATAAGACTTTTTCTAGAGAAATGTTACCAAAATTTCATATATTTCACAATTTTCATATATTTCAAAAGAACTATAAAATAATTTGATTCAACCTCCACTCTAAAAAAAGCTTAGGTGTAAGGGACAGAAATAAGCTTATAAAACGGACTGTTCAAAGGCATCATGGGAATCTGAGAGCACACAGTACATAGAGATGGCCTGGATCTTTGGAATGGCTTGTAAAAGCTCTTGCTTTGGAGTCAGGAGGAATGAAGCGCAAAAGCTCTTCTCTAACATCTCTTTACCACAAAGCTCTGGGCAAACGAAGTAACCTTCTCTGTCTCAGTTTCCATAGGTATAAAATCAGAGAATTAATAATATCTAATTGGCTTCTTATGAGTTATAAATAAATTACCTATGACATTTTAGATGCTTGATAAATGGTAGCTATCAGTAATATTATAATTAAATTTAAGAAATTATTTATATGGAGTTTGGGATTAACATATACACACTACCATATAGAAAATAGATAACCAACAAGGACCTACTATTGTATAAAACAGATAACCACAGTGAACTATACTTAATATTTTGTAATAACCTATAAGGGAAACAAATCTGAAAGGCATATATATACATATATAAAACCGAATCACTTGGTTGTGCACCTGAAACTAACACAACATTGTAAATCAACTATACTTCAATTAAAAATAAATAAAAATGAAAAGAGAAAGAAAAAAAAGAAACGATTCATAGAGGTGGGAGTTTTGAATAGAGTATAGGATTCAGATTTCCAGAGAGAATGTAGAAGATACTGTCATACTGAAAAGTCATAGATGGCAATGAGCAGCGTACATGAAGGAGATGGTAAAATGAAGTCATATATGTGAAAGTACTTTACATTCTTGGCCATGATGCATTTATTATCATTACTAATGACGAAACCAGAAATAATGTGCGTGGAGTGGAAACCCACAGTGGAAGACAATGAAACATCAGATTGGAGAGATTAAATGAACAAAAATGAAGAAAGCCCTTAATGTTGGGCTGAGGATATGAGGTTCTTTTCATAAATAATGAAGAGTTACTTTAAAATCATGGATGGAGACTGATATGTAAAACTCTCACTTTATTAAGATAAATAAAGGAATGGATGGCCAGATTGTAAACCACCACAGCTTCACTGCCCTGATCTCTTCACCTTTATCCTCCATTATTCCCCAAGGTAGCCCATCTGCTTAACATCACTTTATTCTTTACTATATGTCTGAGCTCTTTTCATCAATTCTCATCTTCCAGATCTGGATTACCCTCTCCCTTTTCAATAAAAATATTATATTCCTTCAACTTTTTGATATTTTACTTCTCACAAACTGTAGAAACAAGAGGATGATAAAAAATAGGCCAGAAGGAAGACTGCCATCATCATTACAACATGCCTGGACTGTGCTGTGGCACAGATGCTTTTTTTTTAGAATTAAAGTTTGGGTGCAATAAAAAAAATTTGTTTAAATAAATAAAAAATGGAGTAAATGGAACTCCAAATCAACTATAACTCAATAAAAAAATATAAGGTAAATGGGGTTCCAAAAAATAAAAAAAGTTTGGGTGATGGGCACAGTGTACTGCTAGGTGATCATTATGTTTATGCAGTTTTGTATTTACATCCATGATCTCTTTCTTAAAAAGATATGTTTTAAAATAAATACAGTTATAAAAAAATCTTTTAAAAAAATGAGCGATTAGGAACAAAGAAATATATTGGTGGGTAAATCTAACCTAATTCAGGCTAAAAGAAAATAAAAGGGAGATGCTACAACGTTCTTTCCAATGTTACTAGAAATATGCTGCAAATTTGTAAGTAGGCTACCTACCAAACAGCAAAGAAACCAGAGATAGAAAAGAAATGCAGTCAGTAGCAATAGTCTGGGTTTTCATAAGTAATAAGAAAATACTTCAGAGAAAGGTGATTAATAAATTATGCATTAAAGAGGGAACATGTAAGGCACTGATAAAGTATCCAGGTACCCAAGAGAAGTGAGATTTATTTTTATTAAATAAAAACAAGATTATAAAAATAGTATTTTGAAAATAATTATAGTTAACTAATAAGACGTTACAAGTGAACTTAGAGAAAATAGAGTAAGTTCAGCAATTCAGCCAATGGCAGAGTGTAAAGAATTTAGGAAGGGATGATTAGAAAGAAAGAAGAGAATATGAGACAACTACAGAGGAAAATTCAGGAGGAAAAAAATGGGTGAGTCATGCTTCTAATTTGAGGCATAAAGAGTACTATTATTTTTTATTTTTAAAACGTCAAGAAGAATAAGCACAGATATTGCATTCAACAGAGAGAACACATTTTAAAAAGAAGCACTCAGCTTAAGAATGATGGGAAAAAAGAACAAAAGAAGAGCAAGAAAAAAGAAATTTTACTTTTAAAGTACAATAATCAATAGTCAATTCATTTTTATTGAACTATGAATCTGCTGTAGGGTTTTTCAAAAAGAAATGATATGAATAAAACACAGAATAAATTTTTTTTATGTATGAAAATTGGTTTAAATCAAAAATAAGTTTTAGGGCTTCCCTGATGGCACAGTGGTTGAGAGTCCACCTGCCGATGCAGGGGGTACGGGTTCGTGCCCCGGTCTGGGAAGATCCCACATGCCGCGGAGCGGCTGGGAGGACCGCGTACAGCAAAAAAAAAAAAAAAAAAAAAAAAAAAAAAGTTTTAATACCTAACAAAACCTCTATTATCTGTAACAATATAAATGCTGATAATGGTATTTAATACACTGTATGTTGAGGAAGGTATAAATTACCAGCAGGTTAAAGTTTCCATGTAAGAAAAGCTCTGCACTAACTTGAAAGTTACCTTTTACCTTTACCTTTTACCTTTTAAAAGGTAAAATATACTTTTGCTTCTCTGTTAAATTATAAACAAAGCCAGGTGTGAAATACAGCAATCGTAACAGTGAGAAATGATATGGTACTATTAGAGTTTCTTTCTAAGCTGAGGGTAGAAGGGGTCAATTCCATTAGAAGAATTATCTTTGCACCTGGTAAATTATATTCAAATGTTGAATTGTTCTAATATTCTAATTGTTCTAATATTCAGCTTGAGCTGTGATTGATTTCACAGAGTACAAAGCCACTATAATAAGTCAATCATTTTGTCATCTGTATCCAAAAACCAGACATAGAGCCAATTCTCATGTAAAACATGATTATAAATATATCTGAGGTCAAAGTTTGATCTATCATTTCCCTACTCCAAACATGTAGATGAAATGGCTATTTTTATTACAACAAACTGCTATTTTTTTTCAGCTTCTCATGCCAATTACGTTGTACAAGAATTTTGAAGGAGAAAGAGTTAGATAAATGTTTGTGAAACTTATGCCTCTAGGACTGAAATTTTAACAGCTAGGAGAAAACAACTACAAGACAACATTTGAAATAAAATAAGAAAATAATTTAACATTCCCTGAAAAAAATCATGTTTTTAATTGTATATGATTTTATTGGATATTATGTAAAACACAAGAGAAAAATCTATAACTTGACTTCTGACTTCAAGATGCTTATTACTTTATTGGAGAAGTAAAGAGCAAAGGAAGAAGATAGAAATAAGAAAAGCAAATTAAAAATGTGACCACATATTTTCTTGGACAAATTCTAGATATAGAAAGGAGAAATAAGTGGAGAGCAAGAATATTTGGAAGAAGACTCTATTAAAGAAGAAAGATTTGACCTAGTAGGTTTTAAAAACTATCCAGGAGTTTTAGAGACAAAGAGGGAAAGTACAATATAAGCAGAAGAAACAAAATGAAAAAAGCTTATGATGTATGGGTTCTTAGGAGCCTGATGAAGCCTGGGTACTCCTAATCAGAAATTTTTAAAGACTACAAAAACAGTAAGAAAAAAGTAAAAAAAAAAAAAAAGTTTACATAGAAAAAAGTATCAAATATATTCAAATACAATTATCAAAATTCAAAAAAAACAATTTTTGATGGAGTAATATATGTACTTTTTAAAATTAATGCATTCAATAACAAGATTGAGCAGTGGGTCTAATGAGTCCCATTATTGAAGTAGCAGTGGTTTTCAAAGCCTGAACATAAGTGATATTTTGCGATATTAGCAACAACTTTAACATGATATGAACATGCCTATCACTTCTATTGGAAACAGTCATAGTCGCTGCTAAGAACTGGTCTGTGGTATACATTCACAACTGAAAGAAATGTTAACCTTCAGTGAGAGATTAAAGAAAATAAAGGTGTAAAATTTTCCCTAACAAATTCATAGACCCCTTCAATTCTATCCATGGACCAACCTGTAAGCGTCCTGTGGCTCAAATTAAGAATCTGGAGAAGACAGTGGGAAGCCACCATTCATTAAGCACCTAATGGGTATAGGGCACAGCAAAAAGTGCTTCATGTTATTCTTACAGCATGTTGTTGTAATGGGAATTGATATTTGAAGGTGAGAAAACTAAGGCTCAAGGAGTTTTAGGTAACCTGCCTGCAGCCACATACATAATGAATGCCATTTATAGGATTAGAGTTCAAATTTCAGATTCCACAGCCTTTGTTTGCTTTTCCTACTGTGGAATATGATCTAGAGAATCAGCAGAATGTCTTAAATGGGCAATCAGAAGATGAACCCAGCCAGAGCTAGGAGTTGTTTTCAAGAGTAGTAGAAATACAGTTGGAAGTGTGGGACAGGGCCAGTCTTTGGAGGGTTCTAAAAAGCATTCAAAGAGAAATAAAAGTAAATGCTTTGGAGCATACAAAAATAAGCACCTAGGGAGGAAGATGACAAATGCAGTTATTTAAGGAAAAGATAATCAGATGGACTATAATGGTAAAGGATTATTGTAATATTTTCTGTCCAAAAGATTTTGAAGTAGGTCTAATATGACACATTATACTTGAATGCCTTTTCTAAAATTAGTTGTACCCATTATTGATTTTCTGAGGTGTTTTTGCATTTTTTTCTCAATATCTATTCTTAAATATAGCAAGATACACAACACACATACACACACACATCACTTGTTATTCTTAAATATAGCAAAACACGCATCTACTTACTGACACTTGTGCAACTTTCACCATCCACATCCAGCTTCCACCCTTCATAACACGAGCACTTGACTGTGTGCTTGTGTTGCTCACACACTTGACTGCACTTCAGATGATTGCTGCAATAATCTACAATTTCACATGTTTTATTGTCTCTGCTGAGTTGAAGTCCTTCAGGGCAAGAACAGACAATTCCTCTTCCAGGAACAACAGAACAGTGGTTGCTACAGCCTCCATTGTTCAGTGAACATTCATCTATAAAAGGAGAGGAACAGATTATAGGGCATCATCAATTGTTTTGCTCAATTAAATACTAATCATTGAACTCAATTCTCTAAGGCTGGAATTAGAGCAAGGATATTATAAATGAATGGAGAAAGCACTCTTTAGATTTTTGTCCCAGAAGTTGGGGTAGGAATGCTGAAAGAATTCATCTAATGACCAAATAGAGTTCTGTATGACAGAAACTGGGAATGGAAGATTTTCATTTCTATAAATCTTTGGAGTACACTTCGTTTTACTCCACAGAACTAAAGTGAGTTCAATGTTTCCATTATTACTGGAAAGATTATGCTGAGCCTTTTAGCAGTTATGCAAAATCGGTTTTTGCGGGCTTCCAAAAGGGACTCACATACACTGGTGATCTGAAAATATGACTTATTTCAGTGTTTATAAATAAACAGGCATACACATACACATGTATGTATTATATCTATATATCTTTTTCTACATCTATAGTGTAATTTATAATAATAATCCAGAATGGATTAGTTTGTCCTTTACTGGCTACAGATATTTATTTATTTACTTTTATTTTCTTAGATATTTATTTTTAAATTAGGTAAATTATACATTGTACTTCATATATTGGTTATTATTATTAATTCAATGAGGCCATGGAAACATAATAAATAATACACAAAAATACTTGACCTGGCATTTTGTCTGAAATAATCAGCAAGTAGACTGTTGTATAAAGAAAGAGAACTTTTCTTTCAGGGCACTTATAGTTTATAATTACACATTAGATATATTTATTTATCATTCTATTTCATCACAAGATTGTAGGATCCATGAGGGTATGCAAAATATTCATTCTGTTTACCATGTATATCCCACAGCTAGCAGAGTGCCTAGCATAGAGTAAGCAGTTAAAAATATTTGTTGAATAACAAAATTTAACAAAATCATCCAAAAGCACACAACTGCCCCTAAATTGAGCTAGTATTTGTCCAACTGGGAAATTTCAAGATGTCATATTTACGTCCTTGACGAAAATAGAAAATAATTGTTTTCACAACCATATTACCTATTATTATATACTATTAGGTGCATAGTAATAAGGCCAAAGGAAGCATTGTCTTTCTTTGCTTTAAAAATATATTTGAGTAGTTTTCAAAGACTGTTCAGTTAGGTGTGTTTCGAGACACACTGAAAAGGAATGTTGTTCAATGATTGGCGAATTGCAATAATAATTACTTATGTACCTCTAATATTTCCTGTTCTCTATGGAAATTCATCCAGCTCAAAAAATTGGACTGGAATGTAAGGCTTTCAAAAATATTCTCTACACATTTTAAACTTCTGTATGGGTCAACTATTCTTCACATTTGTCACCATAAAAAAAGTTACAGTAATAAGAAAAGAAAAATGATTACATTAACTGTTTTCTCTAAGAATTCAAGTTTGGCATTATTTTAGAAGAAAAAAAAATAGATTCATTTCTTGGTTCCTTCAAATATGTTTGTTCACCTGTAATCATAATCATTTCAAAACAGCAGTCGTTTCAAAGTCTTTGCCCCATTTTGTTCCATTGACATTCTTTTTCAAGAGAATTACTGTAAAGAAATGTCATCATACACAGCGGGTGAAAAAAATTGTTACAATGCTTTTAGCTTATTTCAAGTACGACTGTTCTCTCAGCATTCAAATGTCTCTTTCTGACATTACCTGTGGAATTAAATCCTAGATTTTAGGATAAACAAAATTCACGCTGAAACTCTACAACTTAATATATAAATTTAATGGCAATATCTGTATGGCTAGCCCCTTGTGAATTTTCCCTTAACCCTAAACCTATCATTAAATCCTGCAGCCTCTTTTTAAATTTTTTGCTACCTGACAAAGACTCTTTCATTGACCAAACTCTAGTCAAGCAACTCTGAACCCTCAGTCTTGGCTGATAAAACTGCAGACTCTCAGCACAAACAATTTCATTGTCTAATCCTCTCCCCAACCCCCTCTTCCCAAGCCAATAAGAGACTTGGACGAACACTAGCACAGTTTTTAACAGCTCATGGCAGCATCCCTAAAATGACCTCAGCCCTCCTTAAAGTGCCTTCCTGAGAAAGCTCCATGACATCATGATGCTGCAGAAATTTACTATTGTTTCCCCCAAAACCTGATGATAGGCAGATAGGGCCCTGAACCCCATCTCAGAGCAGTTACTTTAGAAAACTTGCAATATAAATCCTTTCTCTGTACCTTTGAGATGTCAATCATCTACCACCCAGAACTGTTCCTCCCAACCCCAGGACCTGAAAGCCATCTTTTTGAAATGCAAACATTTAAGGAGATAACTCTCTCACCCTTACTCCCAACCCTGTGGGTACCTTGCTCTGACTTGTACCACTGCCTCCAGTCATAAAGATATGAGAAGTTTGTCTCTTCTCTGGGATGAGCACCAATTAACAACCCCAGACGGCCTAGTCACATGGGTCAATGCCCCATTAACACCCCTTAGTGCCTTTCCCATAGCACATTCCAGCCTTTAAAAAGTTTCTCATCTTTTGTTTTGGTGAAGCTGATTTCAATTCATGTTTGATACTCTTCCCTATTGCAGTAATTATTACTGAGTAAATATCACTTTAACGAGTATCCAGTTTTATCTTTGACATACCCTTATAACAAAAATTAACAGTTAACTCCCTTCTTGAATGACTGAAATCTCTTATTTGTTTCTTAAGTGCATATCTCTTTCCTTCTGAAATCACTTAAAATTCCCCCTGAAAAAATAATCTCTCCACCAGGAATCAACTTATCTTCTTGAGCTCTCTCTTTTTTTAAAATTTTATAGACCAGATTTAGTTGGAGAAAACAAACAACCTCACTACCCAAACGATGGACGTTTACATCTCAAGACACCTCCCAAATATTAAGTCTACAGATTACAAGTCATTTTCATAAATTTTACATGTATTGAGGAACAGGATATGAATCAATCCCTGTTTTTGCTTCAACGGGGGTAGGGTAGAGTAGGGGGATAAAAAACGGCTATTTTAGATACAACTATTTGGAAGTTGACATGAAGAGGGCAAACCCTACATTTTCACCATCTATAGCAAATGGTTTAAAAAACCCTTTCAACTTTGGGTATCTTTCTCTAAAATCCACTCTTTAGCTACAAGCCAATTCATGCCAATTATTTAAAGTTAATTCACTTGGTATATCTTTCATGTCCACTGGGTAAATGATTCATTATGCCCATTGCTGCAGCACTCAAACCAACAACCCCGCCTGGCTGGACAGGGCCTAACCTAGTATTGGTTGGAAAAGGATTGGAAAACAAGAGACCGAAGTGTCATTTCCCTAAAGGAACCAATATTGCCGACCATCTACAAACTGACACTACAAAGGTGCACATAAAAGCACCTTTTCAGAGAAAAGAAGAGCCTTCCGCAATTCAGTCAATCCCTTGACCAGTGATTGTTTTTGTTTTTCATTGTTCTAATTCTCCCTCAACTTCACCTCATAAAGGACAGAGTATGTGAGTTCAATATGCCACAGTGCTGCAATCAGTACAAAAATGTCTTTTTATCTCCTCTGGTACTTCCACACCTAGCTTTACTGTGACCTTTTCCACTCCCGGTAATCATTTAAAATCTTTGAGCAAGGCTTCTTAGCCAATGAGTACAGTAGCTTGATAAGCAAGAACTGATTTTCAATCTTGAAGTAGACAGAGAAATGAATTCAGAAGAAATCCCCTTTTCTCTTTTATTTTCCCAATTTAGGGAGCAGAGAATAGGAAAATAAGGCTGCATTTTCTTATGATTCTCTTCATTTTTCTTAATAACTGCATTTTCTCTTTGCCTTTCATTTACTTCATTTAACCCAAAGGGTGAAGAAAAGATGGGAAAGCACTAATTTATTTCAAGACCTGCAGTGCATTAGGTATTATTACCATGATTTCCTAATAGATATCATCTCCATTTTTGTTATAAGGAAACTGACAATTCCAGAAATTAAGCCACCTGCCCAGGTGACTTAATTGCAGTAATTGAAGAATAGAATTCAAACTTGTCAAAATCTCATTTTTTTCTATAATTATACACTTTAAATTTTAAGACTGTTGATAGTTTCCTTCTTTTAGAATTGCTCTTACAAACTTCATGAGCAATTCTCATACATGGTAATGTAAGAGATTTTTCCATCCACCGAACTACTCCACCAGGGAGAACTAGTTGGGAGAAAAAGAAGTGAATACAGATAAACTAAGTCTGTCATCCTTTATTTGTAATTTTTTTGATTTAATTTTAGGGTTTCTGTTTGTTTAAATGATAGCATCACTGAATGAAGACTGTTGCATTTACTGTTTCAAGGTTATTTTATAGAATCACAGACTATTTGGAAGAAAGGATGTTTTATTACATAAATTTAAAAAAGAATAACAGTCTTTTTTATTTCACGCAGTATGCTATTAATGCTCAATTCAGATCAATATATGATAACTTTGGGCTTAAATGTAGTTGTCTTTCCTATTTCCAATCAGGCAGGTTCATCATTTCCTAAAGTCATTTTCTCACAGCCTCAAGTCATCTCCATTATTGTTCTTATCGTGCTGTAAATCTTCGTCATTACTCTACTGATGTCACCTTCAGTATTATCTAGAAAACATATTTTTAAAATCTCCTTGCCAAATCTCTGATCTCCCCACAGAGAAGGAAATGTAATTGCTTCATATGTGCTGGTGGCATAAGGAGATGGCTAGTGAAAAGTGATTTCAAAGCTCAAAAGCTATCACATTGAAATCATCATTTTAACTAGATAAAGCATACTAAAGAAAGCTACTGTATGAAAACTAAAAACTTCTGAGAAAATTATATAAAATCAAGTAATAGTCTATTGATTTCATTATCCAGTTTCTTCCTTTCCTCTTTTTAAAAAAGGTTTCTGTTGTAATGATCCAAAGTCCTGACAAAATACATTGGGTGGTAGTAAATTTCATCCCATAGTTTAATAATAACAGGAGTCTTCTGTTCTGAGCAACTCACTGACAGAATATAATCAATTCAATTGTGGGAACATCACTGACTATTCAGAGATCTAAATGATGAACGCAGCTGTACAATTGTTAAGTTAGTTGGATCAGGTAGCCTTTTCTGCTTCATTTTTAGAGATTTCTGATCATATTTAATTTTTTAAATAAATATACAGTGCCTGTAAAATGTAAACAGGATTCAACCCTAAAAGTTACATTTAAAGAAATGACTGGAAGGAACAAATGCTACTATAATAACTATCAGCTAGTGGACTAAAAGGTTCTAGTCTCCAGAAAGAAGCAATGCAGTGAAACGTGCAATACCACAGAGGTCGCCTTCGTCAGACCCATCAGGACAATCCCTTCTCCCATTGCAGAGTTTCTCTGGCTGCAGGCAGACTGAAGTGTCATTAGCACAAGGGTACTTGGGTGGCCCACACAAGAAACTGTCACAGTCATCTTCGTCTGATTGATCTTCGCAATCGATATCTCCATCGCATACCCAGTCTTTGTTGATGCATCTCCCTTAAGAAAATAGCAACAACATGCATTTAATTTTTGCAATTAAGCCACTGGAATAATGAGTAGTCATTGTCTTCAGTCAGAGGCAGAACAAATTGCCATTAACAAGAAATCTATTTGCTGATAATTTGACATTTTCATGACAACATTTGAGTAGTTCTTGTCCTCATTGTAACAGTGTTCTTAGTGTTAAAGCCTTGATATTTTCTTTAGTTTCAAGTTATTGCCTTACCCTATTTAAAAAAAAAATCTGTAACTCATTGAAAGTTTAATTACTTTTAAAAGCAAATTTTAAAGATATATTTATAGTAGTATAAGTCCTTTTCAGAGCCCTAAATTTAGATAAGTGCTATCACTGTATTTTGGAGCCCTAAAGTTAAGCAAATGCTTTATTTTTGAAGGTGAAGATGTCCTTCTATTTACATTTATAACCTTAGCAACTCAACTCCTCACATTCAGACTTATGTACATGCCCTTTCATAGAAGAATGTAAAATGTTACTAAACATTTTAGTAGCTAAGATATATACAGACAAAATTTAGAGAAATATGTTCTTTATTGACTTTGAAAGAAAAAAATGAAGTGATTATTGTTTAGCCAGAATGTTTCAAAAGTAACAATGTGAAATTCCTAGAAAGCAATGGGTATTGACTATGTAAACTGTTTTTTTTGTTGCAAATTATTCTTTCTTTCCAGAATATTTGTATTTTTCTTCTAATTAATCCTCTTTTATGAATTATACAATGTTAATGTGTAATGTGAATAAAAAATTTTCCTAAAGATAAATACTGGTTATTGGTTGACTACACGAACATCTCATAAAATGAGTAGGGCAAATAAAAACGAAATGGAAAAATGTTAGATTGTATATGTCTAAGAGTCATTATGTATTTAAATGTCTTCTTCAAACTTAAGGCTACTGAATTTTAACATATTTAAAATATTTGTGAAAAGATGTTTTATTTATAGAAATATATTAATAATTCTCTATGCTACTATATATCAAATAAGAGAAAAACACAAATGATCAGTTCCACAGTTAATATAAATAAATTTGATAATATTCAACATTATTTGTTGATCAAAATACTCTTAAAATGAATTATTTTATTCACATAAAATGAACACTTCATTAATGAATTTGAATATAAATGGAGGAACATTATAAAATTTTGCTTTAACATCATAAATAAAACTAATAATGTTATTATTTTATATTGCCTGGAAATATTATGTAATTAGACAATAGAAAGAAATGAGGTATAAAACTAGAAAAGAATATCATTACATGCAGTTAATATAATCACATAATTATAAATCAATAAAAACTAAATAAGAACTATAAGAAACTAAGAATTTAAAAAAATGTATCTAGTTTCAAAAATTATACAAATATCAATAGATTTCATATATACAAAGATAATATAGTAGAAGTAAAGGTCAACCAAAAAATCTACCATAAAACAAAGTATTTTGAGTTAAACTACATAAAAACTGTATATAATTTATATGAAAATTTAAAAGTTTATAAAGAAACTCAAAAGAAGCCTGGAATAAGGATATAGTTTGGTTTTAGAGAGGAAGATATATTAAAGGTATTATTTTTCCCCTAATTAATACCATCCCAATAAAATAGTAACAATATTATTGTAATCCCATGAGCTTATCCTAAACTTAAGAAAATAAAACTGCGAATATCATGAGGAGTCTTCTAAAAAAATACAGGAACACTGATGTGTAGGAACTATATATGCCAGATATTTAGAAGTGTTTTAAAGTAACATTGGTTAAATATTTTTCATAACAGGATATCAATAAGCATCAATAATTAAACAGCATAGAGACATGAGAAGTACAGTCATTGATGTATGTGGTTTTAATATACAAAAACTGGCAATTCAAAATAGTAGAGAATAAATAATTACAAAATTAATAATGTTAGGATAGTTGATGAGCCACCTGGAGAAAAAAAAAATGCTGAATCTTTACTTGATACTTACACCAAAAGAAATTATAGACATCAAAGAAGTGTTTTAAAATAATAACAATGATAATACACAAACATTCTAGAATAAAACAGCTATTAAAACAAAAACATTACAAACATAGAAAACATAAAGGACAAATTGATAAACTTAAATACTGTCCACACTGAGCAATAAAATCCATCTACAGAGTCAACATAAAGTCAATAAAACAGAAAAAAAATCATTATATTTGACAAAATGGGCACATTTCTTTAAAATAGAAAAGCCTCATAAATCAATATGATAAAGATCAATAAACCAATATAAGTGCAAGATTCACAATGAATCAATAATGGCTTACAAACGTAAGATGTTCAAAAAATCTTTCAATTAAAAAAGTAAACAAAAACAGCAATATGATAGCATTTTTTCTCTCAGATTGATTAAGATTAAAAAGTTGTATAACACAAAGATAGACTTGACAAGGGTATAAAAAAACAACCCCAGTGTTGAAGGGGCTACAAATTGGGATAACCTCTCTGTAGGCCAATATTATGAAATCTAGTAAATTAAAAATGTATCAACTCCTCACCACAGTATTTCTAATTTTGGAATTTTTTTCATTGGTATATTTGCCGGATGCGCAAAGATGCATATGCAAGGATATGTGTTGCTGCTTTGTATATATTAGCAAAAGTCTGGTAACAACTTAAATCAGCATTGCAAGACTGGTAACATCAATTACAATGTATCCATACATTGAAATTATACACTTGAGTGAAAAACAATGAGATAATTCTGCATAAATTAAAATAAAACAATCTTCAAATCATGTTAATAAAAAAAGGCCTACACCTGAGTATGCTGTAGGCTTTCTTTTATATTAGAAGAGAATTATCTGTTTACCAATATCTGTGACTATATTTCCATACATATGTCAATATAAGCATATGCATAGGCTTGTCTCTACATGAATTCTTTCTGGAGGGTTACACAGGAAATAGTGAAAAGTGATTGCTTCTGGCGAGGAAGACGAGGTGCCTGGAGTAGGAGACAGATGGATTTTTCATTGAATCCTTTTGTGTTATTTTATTTTCCTTCCACTATATTTCCACGTAACTTTTCAAAAGAAATACTAGCTCATTTTAAAATGATAAAGATGAAACATATACACATATGCCACAAAGTCAGATAGTTTCTACAAATACAGAGGTTACTCTGTGCCTTTTACTTTCCTAGAGAGTTTAGGTAGTATAAGAAAGTCCTAAGACCTGTTCCCTGTCACCAAGGAGTTTATAATCTAGTTAGCAAGACAAGATCAATGCATAATACATATTTGTAGTCTAAAATATGACATCCTGTACTTAAGTATTAAATTGTATGGGATCATCTGCAAGTATAATAGAATGAAGGGAGAATTCAAGAATAATATAGTAATTTCCATTTTTAGTTTGTAAATCAAGATGCAGCTTACATTTTTTTCCTCATACACACTCCATGACATTCTTAACCACTGACTCCAGAATGAGCTTAAAATTGTTTCAACAAACCCATCCATAAATCACTATCAATCTTTTAGAGTCAGAATAGCAGTAAAACCTATTTGCCATCCCTGATCTAAATGCTGCCTGGAAAAGGTAAAGAAAAATCTTATGCAAATGACTAATAACTTTAACATAGATTATGTTACCAGAGATATGAATAAATATGAATACATAGCTTAGATAAAATGTACAAATTTCAGTAGCTCTCTCCTCCCACTGATTTTGCAGGAGATGTTTGAAACTTAATTGCTTTTCCCTTTCTTGTTTGGTTTTAATTTTTATAAAGATATAGATAAGAGAGTACACCAGGTATGATAAGTTTAGTTAAATTTCTATTTCATAACAATTAATTGAATAAAACCCAAAAGCAAATGACCTTAGTAAATATGCTTAAAGAGTGTTGATTCTTACTTGAGTTGTATCAAGACAAATACTTACATAGTGAAATCACTGGACATAACATAGTAAAAAGTCAAGTATTATAACTTCCCTTGTTTAAGCTCCTTCCTTTATATATATAAGAAAGTTGAAACTCAGGTCAAATTAGTATTTTTAAAACAAAATAAAGATTAATAATTCTAAAATGTGTTACAGAAATTATACACATCCAATATCTAAAAACACAAAATCTTTAAAAATAACTTTTAAAAATATTGTGCACAAATAAGTTCAAATAACCAAGTAAACCAAGTTCAAATTGTCTTTACTGATTCTTCTTTAAAGAGATATCACAGGTTAAAAAAATAATATTTGGTGTTTATTATCGAGTTGATTTCTACATAATATTTTCTGATTTATTTATAAAGACGTTTTCAACTTGATTCTTACTATGTGTGCAAGACACACTCTTGTGGGAATTGTAGTTTTGTCCTTTGAGCAAAGAGAATAAGAATGGCCAAGCAACAACAGCAGCAACAAAAACCAGAAATAGCAAAAATCAGCATGTTGGTATCATGGCAGCTACTATAATCACACACACACACACACACACACACACACTCTCTCTCTCTCTCTCTCATACACACACTCAGGACTTTGTAAGGACTATTTTGATTTGTGTAACCTTGAAATATACAGTTTAGGTTAAAAGTCAGTAGAAAGTCAACAGCTATCAGAAAACTAAGAGGTCCTATGAATTCCTAGAAAATGTGCTGCTTTCCTCAAATAAACTTATACGATCACTTCCAAAGTTCCTTTTCTCTCTGTTAAACTGTTTTGGCTATTTTTAAAAAATAGATTTATTAATTTGTGAACTGCTTGGCTTTCTTTTGTCTTTATGAAAGGCAACACGCTACAAGAGGACAATTTCTGTCCTGGGATATGACTGGCAGTTAATATCAAGAATATGGGTATGAAGAAAAGTGAATCTTTGAAAAAATCCAAAAGGATGTACTTAATAATATGATTTTTTTTTGAATATTGGTTTTTGAAATACAATTTATCTTTTAATTTGTATACTACTAACCTTTAATCCCACATACATATTTATTTCTCTAACGATGCTTGGCTTCGATTCAATTCATCAAATATTTATTGAGTATTTTGTACCTGTCTAGCTACTGAACACTGCAGGAAATTGGAAAGACAAATTCCTGACCTTGTGGAGGAATAAGTCGAGTAGTGACAAATGTTCTATAAAAAAAGGATGAGATAAAAAAAAAAAAGCCTTATAACAATTACAGAGTGCTGTGGAATTTCAAGGAACTAGAAAAGATGATTGAAAGGCTGAGGAAGAGAAAGCTTTACTAAGATGTTATTTGGAAATGGGTTTTGAAGCGTGGCAGTGAATAGTAGATATGGACACAAGAAAAAAGGCATTTCATCCAAACAGCTGTCTTATGTGTATAGTCTTAATATTCAAATACATACCCTCTGCAAAAGCAAATAAAAAGAAAGAGAGAGAGAACAATTTAATAGTATGGTACTTTACTGCTGCTACTCAGTGGGAGTGTGTCAGGGCAGAGATGGTGAAAGTAAATCAACTCTCCCTTAATTTGGTCCCTCTTCCATTTCTGAGTGAATCCACTATAAAATTATATTTTGTATATTTATTCTTTGTTTTATGCTAAATATTTTCTTAATGATACAGCTTTATGTACAAATTTTCATCAAAACTGTATATACAGAACCGTGTATACTGAGTTTTGTGGATGATTTTCAATTTCAAAATTTTCAGTTTTGAACATAAGCAGTTTTAACTTTATTTGTTGAATCTATCCCACATATAAGATGCAACTCCTATATAAATGCATAGACAGAGCAGGGTGGGACTTGCTCCAGAGGCAGCAATAAAGTAGTTTGGGACTACAGTTCATGAAATGTTGATTCCTAATTCAAGAGTGTCTCCTAATCTTACAGTGGAGAACCACTGAAAGATTTTGAGAAAGTCTGTGATCAGGTCCCAGCTTATGAAGTAAGGGGAACCTAAAAACACGTGTAGAATGGATTGAAGATAATAATTGTCAGGGATAAAAATAGTAGACCACATAAAGGTCTGAGTGAGATATAATACAGACTTAACCTTAAGCTCTGATGTGTGAATGGAAAGAACAGAATGGGTGCTGTTAAGAGAAACTGTAGAGGTAGCACCAGCAGGACCTGGAAAATTATTACACGCTGGAAGTGTCAAAAGGTAGTTTCTGCTTTAAATTTAAATGTTTAGGAGAATGAAGATGTTTCTAACAGAAATAGAGAGAGGAAGAATTTCTGGCTTTGGAGAGAAAGTGGGACATTGAGCACAGCAATAGAAAAAATGGGTTTGAAGGGTGGGGTTCAACATCAGTGACAGAAATTTGGGAGGCATTTACCTGGAGGTGATGGTTGAAACTTTGGGAACAGAAGAATTTGCTATGGACACCTTACAGAAAGATGAGAGGAGTAAAACAGAGAAATTAAGAGAAAGAACTGTGCAATGTCTGAGATGGATTATGTATTCAACAGACATTTTTAAATTAAATATAAGGGATAGGCAAAGGGAAAAGGAGCAAGGGAAGGTGAAATAAAAATAGAAATCTAAATGGTGAGTGCAAAGAGGACAATTCAATATGAGATTTCATAAGGAAAAGTTTCAAGGAAAGCATATGTATTGGAGAGAAAGGCCAAATATTGCAGAGAAAGAAGTCACTATACAGTATTAACAGTCAAAGGTATTGTTGATTAAGTTCATACTATGTTCTAGGCACTTTTTGTACAGCCTATTGGTTATCATTATTAATATCTCTATTTTACAGATCAGAAAACCACCTTAGAGAGGTTTGTTAATCTATGCAAACTCACATAGTTACTGAATGGCAAAGGAGGACTCAAGATTGAGAAGAGGATGGGCTGAAAAATCATTCCTGGTGACAACTGAAACAGCAATTTCCATCAAAAGCAGGGAGAGGATGTTAGATAGCAAAAAGTCAAAGAATGAATGAGAAAAAAGACATCGAGGTACACTACATAAGATGATTCAATGAAGGGAAGGAGGAAGACAGGAAAACTGATAAAATCAAATGTTTTTGAGGTTATTGTGCTAGGTATATTTATAAAGAGAAAGAAAAATTAGTGTAGAGAAAGAAATTGAAGGCATGAGCAAGAAAAGCGACTAAGGTCCCATGGGATATTGGAGGTCACAGGATCAACAGCTAAAGAAGACACCTTCTGGGCAGAATGGAGGGTATTTCCTACTTAAGATACAGCATTAAAGGAGGAAAAGAGTAAGTATACAGCAAAGTGTTTAAAACTGCCAGTGGGAGGAATAAAAAGAGTAACGTACAAGGCTTATAAGAAGCTATAAGCACAAAACATCTATTAGATTTAGAGCACATAGACAATGGAGAGCTCACTATGTTATTTCATCAGAAATAAATAAAAGTATACCACAGGGTCAGTTACAGGAAGGGAAAAAAAAGTGCTCTATTTAGAAATTCTTCATATACAATCCACCATATAATTTGAACCAAATCACTATTCCATTGTAGGATAAGTTTGGTTCTAATTATCCAGATTGATTTTTACCATAGATTAAACTCACCATTTCACTTTTTATTTACTGATGCGACAATGGGGTAAGGGAAAAAAACAAAAACAAAAAAACCTAAACATAGAAAAGAATAACACTTTGCCATTCACACAAGCCTACAATGGATTTTCATTACATGAGAGGATCAGAACAGAGGATGACGTTTATGAAGCTACTGTCAGAGTTAAATCCCCTTGTGTGCCAGTTAGTTTTGTTACATTCTTCTGCTAAAGACTACTTCATCCCTAACTCTTAATTCAACCCTGGGACCTTACTTGAAAATGTATGTTACTTTTTCTAGTGGAATCTAGAGTGAAAGGTGATGGGTCAACACCAATCTATCACTTGGAAAGACAGTCAGTCGTAAGGGGAGACTGTACAAGTATGACACCTCTCACTATTTTTCCCTGGCCATCCTTTCCCCCGTTCAAAGACAAATATTGACAACAGTTTCTTGTGAAACCTTCTAGAAATATTATTATAGAAAAGAATATACTTGTGTTTATTTTCATTTTATTTAAACAATATTACATACTATGCCCACCAATATGTTCATTGACTTTTCACTCAAAATTTAATCATAGGGAAACTTCCATGTCAGTGTATTATAATGATTTCCATTTACTAAATTGTTGCAAGGTATTCTACCATATGGATATACCATAATGTTTCTACCTAGTGCCCTATTTTGGCCTATTTAGGTTGTTTGCGACATTTAGCTCTTAAAAATTTAGTGGCAAATAGCATATGAAAAGATGCTCCACATCATATGTCATTAGGGAAATGCAAATTAAAATACTACTATAAACCTATTTGAATGATGAAAATCCAAAACACGGATACACTCAAATACTGGCGACGCTATCGAGCAATAAAAATTCCTCATTCATTTCTGGTGGGAATGCAAAATTCTACAGCCACTTTGGAAGACAGTCTGGCAGTTTATTACAAAACCAAACATACTCTTACTGTACGATCCAGCAATCACACTCCTTGGTATTTACCCAAATGAGATGAAAACTTATGTCCACACAAAAACCTATACACAAATGTTTATAGCCACTTCAAAATTGCCAAAACTTGGAAGCAACCAAGTTGCCTTTCAGTAGGTTGAATGAATAAATAAACTGTGGTACAACTAGACAATGGAATATCATTCAGTGTCAAAAAGAAATGAGCTAACAAGCCATGAAAAGACATGGAGGAACCTAAATGAATGTTACTAAGTGAAAGAAGCCAATCTGAAAAGGCTGCACATACTATATGATTCCAGCTATATGACACTGTGGAAAAGTCAAAACTATGGAGACAGTAAAAAGATCAGATGTTGCCAGGGTTTGGGGGGAAGGCAGGATGACAGGCAGAGCACAGAGGATTTTTAGGGCAGTGAAACTATGATACTATGATAGCACATATCATTACCCTTTTGTCAAAATCCATAGTTTGTACAACATCGAGAGTGAACCCTAATGTAAACTATAGACTCTGGGTGATAATGATCTATCAGTGTAGGAATGCAGGGTCATTAATTGTAACAAATATACCAGAGGAGGATGTTTTTTCATGATGAATTATTCTCTAAATATATTTCTGGGTTTGCTCATATTTTATCTCGAATAACGGTAGTCATGGTCATCAGAGAGTTTGTAATTTTTGTTTGTATGGGAGGTACTAACTTTTGTGGTTGGAAAATCAACATTATATTGCTTAAAAGTTTCTATTCCTTTCAAATTCTCTGGAGGAGATGAAACAGCATTGTAGCAATGTTCCTTACATATCTGGTAGAAATTTTCACCTGGACTTGAAGCTTTTGGTGGAATAGTGACAGGGGTTATATATTATTTTTTTAGTTTTTATAAAATATATTGCCTATTTTTTTTCCTTTCTAGAGTTAATTTTGGAAATATATATTTTTAAAAAACTATATGATTTTATTAATACAGATTTTTATGTTCACTTCTATGATACTTCATAGATAGTTTCTTTAACTTTTATAATTTCTTCAGCATCTGTGATTATGTTCCCATTCTCATTTTGTGCACTGCATTTTCAATGTGTTCTTCTTTATTAGGTCAGTTAATGTATTCGTGACTTTAGTTATTATTTCAACAACCTAATTCTTGAGTTTTCACATTATGCTATTTTCTTTCTTTTTTCTAAATTCAAATGTTAATTTGATTTTGTTTCCCTTTGTTTTCTTTTGTTATTTTCTAACTTCTTGAGTTGGATGTTGCATTAGTCAGGATAAGCTATGCTGCAGTAACAAACCCTAAAATCCAGGGGCCTAACTCAGTAAAGGTTAATTGTTTGTTCACAAAAAATCAGGGAAGGTAAGGTCGCCTTCGTCCATCTTGTATGTGTGCCCCCTAGACCCATACAGTAAGGAGATGCTCACTATAGCTTAACTGCCTTGCATGGAAATGATATAGTCCCTTCGGCTCACACTGCTTAGCTAGAACTAGTCATTTGACCCCAATCTAAATGCAAGAGAGTTGAGAAATACAGTAAAGCATAAGGAGTTGGTGAACACTGTGTCTGGTACACATTGTCCAAAAACTATTTTTTTAATTATTTAGTGTAAATACAGGTGTCTCAAAAGTCTCAGAATAGTTTTAACCTCTAATGATTTTAGAAAAAGAAATGCTACAAACATATAAATCATTTAAAAGTTTATGTCAATTACTTATAATTTTGTAAATTGAGTTTTAGTTACATATAATTCTATAAATTTTGAATATAAAATTTTAAATATATTTTTGGTTCAGCCCCTCTAAGTAAAGAGGGAAACTACTAGAACCAAACTTAAAAATGTATTTATCCAGGATTCATAAAACTAAATATATGTTAACAATAACTAAAATTTCAAATGATGTCTTTTGTAAATTTATAGTATTTATACTTCTGAAATTGTTAAAGATTAAAGATACATTGAGAGTTTTGGTACACTCTGCATATAAATTTAAAAAGTTATGATTTTTCCCATGAGCAATGCATTATTTATATTAGATATATTCTGATAAGTATCTTTATTTTGTAAAAGTTCTACAAGTTTAGTTTGATTCCCTCTAGAATTAAGATAAAAAATGTTTTATTTTATTATTTAATTTCTAAGCGGAAGAGTGGTTTACGCTTCATAATTATGGGTTTATTATATGATAATCAGAGAATTCTGCCTGCATTATTTCTATTTCTTGGAATTTATTGAAGTTGTTTGTGACAACAAATGCTCATTTAAAAAATATTTTCTGAATCTTGTAAAAGGTTTATTTTTGGCCTTCTAAAAATAAAGTTTTATATATATATATATATATATTTTTTTTTTTTTTTTTTTTTTTTTTGTGGTATGCGGGCCTTCCTCTGTTGTGGCCTCTCGCGTTGCGGAGCACAGGCTCCGGACGCTCAGGCTCAGTGGCCATGGATCATGGGCCCAGCCGCTCCGCGGCATGTGGGATCCTCCCAGACCGGGGCGCGAACCCGGTTCCCCTGCATTGGCAGGCGGACGCGCAACCACTGCGCCACCAGGGAAGCCCCTAAAGTTATATTTTTATTAATTTGATCTGAACATTAATTCTTCAGATCTTCTACATCTGTATATACTCCTGCTGTTCTTTATATGAATTTCTAGAAGTGGGAAGGCTGGATCAAATTTACATTTCTACTAACAGCTGGGGGCCCTATTTTCCTTAAAATCTTATCATCAATGTATAATGTCAAAGCTTTCATTTATTTTTCCATTCTGAAGAATGGCATTTCCGAGTTTCTTTTCCATGAGAGAAGGACCTTCCTCCCCTGATTCCCTGACTATAATATATAGTTGATCCTCAAAAAACGTGGTGGTTAGGGGAACAGTTGAAAATCCAAGTTTAACTTTTGACTCCCCCCAAAGTTAACTACTAATCACCTACTGTTGACTGGAAACCTTAACATATATTTTGTATGATATGTGTATTATATACTGTATTCTTACAATAAAGTAGGCTAAAGGAAAATGTTATTAAGGAAAATCATAAGGAAGAGAAAATATGTTTACAGTACCTACCTTATCAATACCATAAGATTATGTTTTCTATTCACAAGATGAATCATCTGTCTGTCAGTGCCTACATCAATATTGTCTTATACGATACAAAATACTGTAGATTTTATATTATTTTTTTCATCAAAAATGAAAAAAATAATGTGAATAAGATTCATATTTATTTACAGGTATAATAATTCATGCATTGATAATGAAGAAGCAGCAATATGATTACTTCATGGTAGCCCAGGTATACACTAATGGATGAATTGTTATACATTTTTTATGGCATATAGTATTACAGTCATATTCAGATTACAGCATAATAAACATTACATTAAAAAAAAACCTGTGATAATAGGCTTTCTCCAATAACGAAAGAGGCATACTGTACAGTAATATGATTCTTTGAAAGCAAAGTTATAAAACATTAGGAAAACTAATAACACTATTAATTTTATTTTATATATCACTCACTTTATGTCTCTGTTAGGATAGGCTATCCACTTCAACACGTCTTGCACATGATGTTTTACATCATGAATACTTAGGTGATAATGACGATGACACAAAAACTTCTCATACAGTTCTAGCTGCACAGTTATTAGATTTTTACACAAAGACACTCACACACAGATACAGCAGATAAGTTTATTAATAGTAGGACATAATGATTATTCACTATTCATTAAGTGGAAACAGACCATCATAAGAGCCTTCATTCTTGTCATCTTCATGTTGAGTAGGCTAAGGAGGAGGAAAGAAGATGGTCTTGCTGTCTCAGGGGTGGCAGAGATGGAGGAGGTCAAAGGGGAGGAGAGAGAGGCAGGCACACTCTCTGTAACTTTGCAGAAATACACTGTAATTTCTGACTTTTACGCTCTTTCAATTCTCTAAAAATGTTTCTATATGGTACTAATTCTTCTTCTATCATTTGCTTTTGTTTTAGTGCCTGTATCATAGAAGGGTTCATGCCATAAAAGAGTCAAAAGCATCTTGAATAATTGTAACCCTTCTGCCGAAGTGCCTAATGTTAGTTTTTTCCTGGCACTGCCTCTTCTCAGTCTTCTTCCTTATCGTCTGGCACTAGTTGAGAAGCATTCATCTCCATCAAGTTGTATTTTGTTAATTCCCCTGGTATGGTGTCTATTAGTTCTTGAAATTCTTCAAGATCCATATCTTAAAACCCTTCCCTCCCCACAACCAACCTGATCTGCCATATCTACAATCTCTTTCATAATTTCCTTGATTGGCTCTCCTGCAAATCCTGTGAAGTCATGCACAACATCTGGATACAGTTCCTCCAGCAGCAATTTATTGTTTCGGGTTTGATGGCTTTCACAGCCTTTTCTGTAATAATGATGGCATCTTCAATGGTGTAATCCTTCCAGACTTTCATGATGTTCTCTCTGTTGGGGTCCTCTTCCATAGCGTTGACAATACTTTCCTTTGAGAAAAGGAAAAGGCTCATTTTGTGTAATGAGCCTTAAAGGTCCTATGACTCGCTGATCTAGGTGCTGAATTAGAGACATATGGTTTGGGGGTAAATAAACCAGCTTGACACATTCAGTGTTGAATTCATGGGGTTCTGGGTGGCCAGGGGACATTGTCCAACATCAAAAGAACTTTAAAAGGCAGTCCCTTACTGGCAAGGTACTTCCTGACTTCAGGGACAAAGCATTAATGAAACCAGTCCAGGAAAGAGGTTCTCATTGTCCAGGCCTTCTTGTTGTACAACCAGAAGATTGACCAGCTGGTATTTACTTTTCCTCTCAAGGCCCAGGGGTTTGCAGCTTTATAGATAAGAGCAGTCCTGATCATACACCCTGCTGCATTTGAACAGACCAGTAAAGTTAGCCTGTCCCTTTCTGATTTAAATCCTGGTGTTCACGTCTCTTCCTTACTAATAAATGTTCTTTGTGGATTTGTTTTTTTCCAGAGCAGGGCACTTTTGTCTGAATTAAAAACCCGTTCAGGCAGATATCCTTTCTTCTCAATGATTTTCTTAATGGCATCTGTAACTCATCTGCTACCTCTTGGTTGGCAGAAGCTGCTTCTCCTGTTATACTGACATTTTTTTAAAAGCCAAGCCTCTTACTAAAATTATCAAACCATCCTTTGCTGGCATTAAATTCTCCACCTTTAGATCCTTCACTTTCCTTTTGCTTTAAGTTGTCATATAATGACTTCACTTTTTCTCGAATCATATTAGAGTTTTTCGGTATACCTTTCTTATAGCAATGGTGCAGTCACATAAAAGCTGCATTTTCAATACAAGATATAAAGGTATTTCAGAAAAAGTGCAAGGTTTTCACACCTGCTGGCATAGCTGCAGCAATGGCTTCACAAATTTCCTTTTCTTCTTTTACAATGGTCCTTATGCTGGATTCATTATCTTGAAATGATGGGCAACTGCCACTCCAGACCTCAATCTACAGTATATATTAATCAATTCAACTTTTTCTTGTAATGTCACGACTTTTCTCTGCTTCTTGGGAGCACTTCCAGCATCAACAGTGGCACTTCATATGGGTCCCATGGTGTTATTCAAGGTTTATGGCATTGTGCTAAACACGATGAAAAATACGCAAGAACCAAAACAGATCACTTTTTTTTCGATATGCAGTTTACTGGAGACATAAACTGCTCACCTGGAGATGATTAGTGTCACATGACATTTTAAGCAGATACTAGCAACACTTGAGCTCACCGAAAGAGCAGCAGGAGGTAGCTACGAAATTATTACAATATGTACTACAGTTAACTTTTTGCTGTTATTTAATACTGTATCTTTACATTTGTTTAGACTTCTGTTGACTGCAAATGGCACCATGTCTGGTATGTTAAGTGCTTGTAAGTTTTGATAAATTTTAACTGTTTATAAGATTTGTGTAGATTTTATGGTAGCAATGGATAAAATAGACAAGTATCTACATATATTTTATGCATTCATGATGTACCTTTTTCTTAATTTTTTCAATATTTCTAGGCTATGTGGTTCCTCTGTAAGTTTCTGCAAATTCTTGCCAATCTCCAAAAAAAGTTTCCAATATATTTATTTTAAAAATTTTGCATATAAATGGATGTAGTTCAAACCCCTGCTGTTCAAAGGTCACCCTAACTGCAACTTGTGAGAGACCAGATGTGGGAGAGTATAGTTCTTGGTCAAAGATGGACCCTTTGAGATTAGAGACTCTAAGATGATAATGGTTGAATTGTACTTTAACTTAATTTAGCTCTCATTCTTTCCTTTATTGGAATAAAGAAACAGTAATGTGCCTATGTTTTTATACTAATGATAGCAATTTATGTATAAAAGCCATTGTAACCAACAAATATAAATTGATTGCCCTGAAAACTTTTAAATGCTCAAGCTAGCGTTCAGAATTTTTTTAAAAATAAATATGAACTCTGAATTAAACATCTTGAATAGTTTAAAGGTCTTTTAGCTTGTAAAGCTGAGAATTTAATTAAACTTAAAAATATCACAAAATTAATAGATGTGTACATATTTTTAATCCAATGCGTATATTTGTGGTTCACTTTAATATCTGCAATGTTCATAAATATTCATACATTGTGAATTATTACTCAAGTAGTTTGATACATTTTGCTTTACTATATTTAAGCCAGGGATTAAATCAGAAGCAGATCAATGGTTAAATTACTACCTTTCATATTCCGCGGATATTTATTCATTCATTCATTCATTCACTGTGAGAACACTTAAGTTCCACACTTAGCAAATTTCAGTTATACAATACAGTATCATCAATTATAGTCACTATGTTACACCACATTTCCCTTTTACAATGCAACATGAGTTTTATTGCAGTTCTGCTTTTTAATATTAAATTTTGGTTTACATGATGACCATTTGATACAAACATCTTAACATTATTAAGTGGATAACTCAAATCCCAAATCAACATGCATAAAAATGTCTCTCAGGATCCAATTCTCCAAAGATATCCACTGTGTGGGATCAAAATACACTACTTCCAAAATATGACACTTTATCATAAGGATTATTTTGAGGTGAAGCATTTGAGATTGAGTAGATGCAGAAAAAGTAGCTTCCCCTATCTGACTAAAAGCATAAACTTTTGAGAAATGAGAACTGCCATAAAACACTTTCCCAGGGAAGTTCTAAGGCCATGAAGATGATGGAAAGTCAGTATCAAAATGGACCTACACAAATGTTATTAACTAGCCTTTATCTTCCATTAGTTTCCCCATACATTTACCTTTCCACAATTTGCCATCCCTATAAACTCAAAGTCCTTTTCCTTTGTCTTGTCCCCTCTGTGTGGGCAGAGGAAAAGGTTTTTTCCTCCCTATATCAGCCATCTTCATCATAATTCAGATTTATTTTTAAGTTGAGTCATATTCAGAAAAAGCTGTTTCATAAAAGTTCATTGCAAAACGTCAATACACACATACAAGATAAATCACAATCACTTGAAATTTTCTATTAACTTTACTTAACCCTGTTATTTATTATTTATATGTTTTCTCTCCATGTTTTATGTCACAGACAGTTCAAACCAGTTTTTACTAACATACAACTTTTAGAAATTACTTTATTATGAAGGCATTCATAATTTCTTTCTTCATAAGGAAATTTCAGCCTGGTTTTACTTCTAAATTTGCTAAATCTTGATAGCATATTCAGTTAGTTTTAGCTCAGGATTTTCCAAGTAAATTAATATTTTTATTTTGTTTCCCTATAGCCTTGCCAGTTCCTTAGTCGTATACCTGTTAAAGACTGTTATCTGATATATTTCAGCATTAGTCCAATCAAACAAATGCCAGAAGCAAAAGGAGAAAAAATATGCACTTAGAATAATGTTAGCCTGAGTCAAATAATTGGCTCTTTGGCATCAGAATTAGCCTGTTAAATAAAAACTTGCTTATTTAGTTAATAATTCATTCATTTAACGAGTTATTCATCTACTCATTTTCAACTAATATGAAATGTTCCATTATGATAATTTCTAAACTCAAAGTCACATTCTTCTAACCAATAACTCCCAAACTAAGAATCTTTATGTAATAATTGAAAAGAGTTACCTGTTAAAAATATTGTTGGAAAAATAATCATTTGAAAATACAACTCCCTCACTAGGAGTAGGCCTTAGGAGTATTTATTTACCTATGCCCATGTTAGCTTATATTTATATCTTTATCTCTTATTTACAGGCTTAATTATAGCCAGGAGGTGTGTTTAAGAAAAGAAACACAATTCCTTTTTATAATCTTTAAATGCTCATGGGCCATGTGGTTCCTAGAGTATCTGCTTACTCACAGCTGTGATAACTTTTCATTTCTATCTTTTGGTTGAAATACTTAATAAAGGGCAAAATGAATCACCAAGAACTCCTGATTAAGCAATTCGGAAGCAATTTCACATTAAGAAGAACTCCCAGAGATGATTCCAGAATGCACCCTAAAATCTACAGAAAATTCTTTCCACGGGTTATTTGGATAATGATACCAATCGTTTCACAAATTATACCACAATAGTTAATTCTCTAAACTTCAGCTCATCATCTGGCATAGAGAAGGAAGTAAATAAGTTAGTTTTTCATGTTAGGTAACACCTACTGCATGGAGAAAAACAAAAGGGAAACATCAAAATATTAGAATAACTTATACAAAAAGCTTCAGTGACTCTCAAAACAAATCAAAGGTTTGAATGATCTGAAACTCATCACTTTCATTTTAATGGAGACTAGCGACAGCACAATAAAATTTAGGAAACTGGTTGAAAATAAATGCATATAATTATGCCTTTCTTTCCCCTAGTCATCTTCATTAAATTTTATGGTAAGGATTTATCTATGCAAAGGGGAATGCTGTAAATGGGTTTGGCACACATGTCTCTTTCTGGACTGTGAAATTCCAGACTCTGAATCCAGATTGCCTGGTTTCAAATTCCATTTCTTCCATGCTGGCTCTGTGAGCCAGCAAGTTAAAAATTCTTTTGACTTTTTAATTTGAGAAAGTTAAAAACTGCTCTCGGCCTCAGTTTTCTCATTGTGAATTAGCATGATGAAATGAGTTCATGCAGAGAACATTCTTAGAACTGTGCCAAGTCCACAGATAGTTCTCAATAAATGTTACCTACTATTACTGTCATGTACAGAATGTGAGCAAACCTACTAGAAACACAAGGATACTTTTTATAAAGGTGAGATATGGATTGAGGAGGGCCCCAAAGGAACCTACATCAAGGAAGCAGGCCTGAGGTAGAAGTTGAACCCAGTGTTCTGCTTACCTGTACTCCGACAGGAAAACTTGGTTTTGTGATCACACAATCGTAAGGTACCACTGCAGCCTTTTTCATCACTACCATCTTCACAGTCTTTTTCCCCATCACAGCGCCACAGATCAGGAATGCAATTTCCATCAGGGTGACACTGAAATTCATTCCCATTACAACCAGCAGGAGAACGAATCTCTTAAATTGAAATGAGGGAGAGAGGCAGAGAGAGGAAGACAAGAGAGGAATTATGATTTTACTTGATAATATTTTTTTTCAATTTTTTTCTTTCTTTAGGCATTATAATGATCCTAGAGAGAATATATTTTTACTTTATTGTTTAATAGCTGCAATACGCTCTAGCATTTTCAAATTTGTTTTAGAAACTTTATTAGAGAAAATAGTTCTTGCCTCCCACAGAATTCCTAAAAGTGATGAATGTTAGGAAAAAAAAGAAAGAGCAGTAAGATAGTATGTGGATATTCTGTTGTGATTTTAATTAGCATCAGTGTGATTGTTGAAGGTATTTTCTCTATAGCACATAAAAGAGATTTCGCATTCTACTCCAAATGTTTAGACTTTTGTTGATCTTATGACATCTCTTTAGATAATTTCTTTCACACTGGTAACAGGTAAACAACCAAAAAGAAAATAAGAAGTACATTCTGACTAACAAAATTTTTGAAGAATAATGTCCAAAATGTTGAAAAACAAAACCCTCAGATAATTAAAAAAATTATTCAGGACATAAGATTTCAAGTTTAGAATCAGAACAGACACAAAAGAATTTTATGAGGCACTATGCAGTCAAAGTCAATTTATCAATTAATAATTCACATAGTGCCCAGATAACATTATCACTCAAAACCTGATGACTAAAAATATAGGCTAAATTTTGTAGGTAAGCATAAACAAGAATAAGGAAAAATAAATGTTGGGCATATAGATGTTTCTACAGTATAACAGTTGAAAAATATGACTGTAATCGGCAGTACATTAAATTTGTATTAATATCTAATATTATGAGATATAATAACCAGAATCTCCAAATACTGTTGTAAAGTAAATATTTTAGTATACATTTTTCTAGACCAAAGTTTTAATGTAACAAGTTTATTGTGCATCTCAGGTAGCTATAGTCAACAGTCAATTTACATTATATCTATAAAAGCAATTATTCTACATCATTATAAAATTGAAGCAAGTCCAGGTGAGTTTCTCATTATTTAATGAGCTGATTTGGTAGGAATTGTAAAAATATCAATAAATAGAAACCTCAGTTAAGTAGAGTTGGGAGACCAGAAGGGGAGATCTCTTACACCCTGCAGCTGTAGCAGAGCCCAAGAGGAAGAAGAAAGACCCTTCTTTCCTGTCAAGGACTCAGCCTATGAAAATCCATGGACTCGTTGTTTACTAGAGCCCTCCCATCTTCCTTTTTACTCTCTATAAAAGCATTCCTTTTTCCTTGCTGTGAGGGAACTTGCACATAGCTCACCATGGTGCAGACTCCAAATTGCAATTCTTTGCCAATCCCAAATACACCAGTCTTTGCTGGAGAAATATCTGGCTCTCAGTTTGTTTTAGGTCAACAGTTTGGTGGCCCATAAGGGGACCAGAGAAGACTCCCGATGGCTCAGGGGCTGGTGAATATATAGGTGCAGTACCCACAGCTGAGTCTATTGTTGCTCACTGCTTTTCCTGCTGACCCTGAAGTTTAAAGGCAAGTCTTTCTCTTAGATCCAAACTCACACCCTCTTTCCATCTGAAGCTCTCCAGGCTCTATTCAGAATCTACTTAAAGCTTTTGTCTTTCTGGTTAAGGCCTTGTTCTGCATGTGAGTACTTGTTTGGCACTTGAGTCTTATTTTGATATCAGACTCTTTCACTGAAACTGGTTAGCTTTGCGTATTCCCCTCGGAACAGGAACTGCTTCACCTGAAGCTGGCTAATCTTTGACCCATTCCTCTGAAAACAGGGGTTCTCTGCAACAGTGCCAGGTTTTTCAGCCTTTGGCCTATTCTTTTGAAAGGATAATTCTCTGGAAACTGGCTGAAAAAGACTTTGGCATGGCTCCTTTAAGCTGTTTCCTTTGAATTGGCTGGGATTGTTTTACAAGCTGTCTGAATCGAACCAGTTGGGCTGTAAGCTGTTTAAGCTGTTTGAAAATTGTTCTTTATTCTAGAGGGAAAATCTCTAGGAAATGAGACTCCAGTTATCTAAGTATTTTGAAGCCCTCCTCCGTTATAGGGACTCTGGTCAATTTTATGTTTAAAAGCCACAGTCCTTCCTCATGGGCACTGCTAACTAAATGGAACAACCTGACCAAAGGCAATTTAGAATGTCAATAGCTGTTATGGGGAATTTCAGAAATCCCCAAACTTAATTTCCTTAAAACCAAATTGGGCTACAATAGCTCAAAAATTTGCAGAACTGAGTGGAATGCTTATTTCAATTGGTATTTTGAGGCTTCCCAATATAGTCAGGACTCTAAAATTGCCTCTCTGCAAAATAAGATTTTAAGATTAACTGAGGAAAAGAAATGATGAAAGAAAGATAAAGTGGCACTCAAAGCCTCAGGCTCTTCTTCCTTGGCGCCTTTGTCTCAGGCTCCACCTCTGGTGCCATCTCCCTCCTTCCTTTCTATGCTGCCTATGCCTCCACTGTACCCTCAAATCCCCCAATACTCCTTCTCTGGCGAACCTTCCCTTTTCCTCTGAACCTGTCAGAACATGTTTCTTTAAAATTAAGCCTTCTGAAGGTCCAGAGGCTAAATCTTTAATATCTTATACTCCCTGAACTAAAGCTGAACTGTGAGCCATAGTCAAAGATTTTCCCAAAGTAACCAAAGATCCTCATAGTTTTGCTGAGGAATTTAATATAATCACTCCAACTCACCAACCTGGTTTCTCTAACTTATATCAGCTAGTTCATATGCTCATCAGTGAAGGTCAGGCCCAGCATTGAGTGAAAATTGCTAATTGAGAAAATCCTGAAAGATGCCCAGAATTCCAACCAAGAGAACAACCTGCTATCTTATTATGTGTCAGGCTCAGAAAATTGCTACGCAACTTTACTGAGCAATTACTAGGGCTTTTCCAAAGCCTGTTGACTGAAACAAAATTCAGGCTTGCACACAAAAATCTGCAAATCTGTTCATAAAAATTACAGTTGACTTTTGATTGTCTTTAAAGAAAATTCTGGTCTTCCTTCAGATGTTGATTAACTCAAGGAGCTTTTAACTCTGTTTATTAATGGGCTGAACTAAGATCCTTCCCTTTTAGTAAAAAGGACTAGCTTGAAATGGGAAACTATATCCACTTCAGATTTAGTTAATCTAACAAACCAGATTTCTTGTACTCTATATGAATCACATCAAAGGAAGACCATCAAAATTGTTAATCTTCAACTCCAACAAATGAAGGCTCCTAAACAAACCCAAAACCCTCGTAGTTTTTGCTATTATTGCAAAGACCAGGGCATTAGAAAAGAGATTGTTACAAACTTAAGCGCTGTAGAGCCTTCATCCCTCTAACCAGCCTTTCCAACGCCCTCCAATTCTCAGTGGTGGGCTCAGAGGAACTGGAGGGGCTCTTCCCAATCCTCCCTCTTAATCAGCTTGGAGAAACATTTCTCCAGATTGGGGATGAATCTCTTCCAGTCCTAATTGATACCAGAGCCACACTCTCTCAACCCCACTACCATAAAACAGCCCCTGCCTTGGAGTACTAAAACAATTCAAATAGTGGGGATTTCTAATGAACCTCAAGAGGGTCCTATGTCCGAATGTATTCCCTTTTGTTCAGGCCCTTTGAGAGATACACATTCTTTTCTCCTTAGTTCCTCTACCCCTATCCATTTATTAGGCTGGAAACTTCTTAGAGAAGTATGCCAGAAATTCTTTCTCCAAAAAAATCCTCCCTCTTAATCAGCTTGGAGAAACATTTCTCCAACTAGAGGATGAATCTCTTCCAGTCCTAATTGATACCACACTCTTGAGTGCTCAACCCCACTACCATAAAACAGCCCCTGCCTTGGAGTACTAAAACAATTCAAATAGTGGGGATTTCTAATGAACCTCAAGAGGGTCCTATGTCCGAATGTATTCCCTTTTGTTCAGGCCCTTTGAGAGATACACATTCTTTTCTCCTTAGTTCCTCTACCCCTATCCATTTATTAGGCTGGAAACTTCTTAGAGAAGTATGCCAGAAATTCTTTCTCCAAAAAGGGGAAAACAATTCTAGAAATTGACAGTATCATCAAAGAACCAACCAGGTAAATTAAGTGGCCCTCTAATATCTTTTATTTGTTCTATCTCTGATGGTACTAGAGCAGATTCTGAAAATATGGATCATTTGTCCCTATTGAATCAGCTACCACTTTCCTTATTGGCAAAATCTGCAACGGATGTTTGCAAAATTCACAGTGCATCTCCCATCAAAATTTAAACAGAATCCTCAAAACCTCTTCCCAGAATTAATCAATACCCTAAAGGAAAACCTTAAAGCCCATAATAGAAGAATACAGGCTCAAGTCCTCATTATCCCCTGTACTAGCCCCTGTAACACTCCATTTTACCAGTGAGAAAAGCAAAGGGCCAAAGGTGGAGGTTTTTTCAGGAATTCTGAGCAGTAAACAACACTGTCATCCTTCAACACCTTGTTGTTCCTAACTCTCATATGTTACTAACATCCTTTCCCACCAGAAATGAATTCTTCACTGTAACTGATTTATGCAGTGCATTCTTTCATATTCCAGTTGATGAAGACAGCCAATACCTTTCTGCCTTTACTTGAGAGTAAAAAAAACAATTCACCTGGACAGTAATGCCTCAGGGATATACTGAGAGTCCTTCTTATTTTTTGCAAATCTTGAAGGCTGGTATGAATGATATAAAGTTCTCTAAGGGTTTTACTTTGCTGCAATATGTGGATGATTTGCTTCTTTGCCCTCCTTCTTAAGCCTCTTCACAGGAAGGCAGTGTCCACTTAATAAAGCTTTTGGCCTTAAAAGGACTTAAGGTCGCCAAAGAAAAATTGCAGTTTGCCCAAACCCAGGTTCAATATTTCAGTCATCCAATATCAGAGCAAGGGCTACACCTAGATCCAGATACACTTCATGGTGTCCTAAGTTTTCCAAAACCCCAGACTAAGGGCTACTGTGAAGTTTTCTCAGACCAGTTGGTTATTGCTGAAATTGGATTCCAAATTTCTCTTTTAAAGCCAAATTTCTTATGTTTTTCTCAACAATAACAACCACCTGACCCAGTTTTGTGGGAAGAACTGACTGACATAGCCCTCAAGGCCCTAAAGGAGAGTTTGATGAACCCACCTGCCTTTGAGATTCCTTATTATCAGATTCCCTTTTACTCTTTCATGGATGACAAGAAAAGGGAATAACTTTGGGGTACTCACCCAAAAACTTGGCAACCACCATCCATATAGCCAGCAGCTGGACCCTGTGGCACATGTATTAGAATCACTGCAGTCACTGCCCTTTTTGTTAAAGCCACTGAGAAAATTGTGGAATGTCCTTTAATCATTTTTGTACCTCATGCAGTGAAAGTCAACCTGAATTCTCATCGTACTCAACACTTCTCAGCTAGCTGCCTCATATCCCATGAAGTCCCTTTGTTATCTGTCCTTCATGTAACTCTTTTACATGATAATAACTTTAACCTGGCTACTCTTCTCCCTTCTGTCACCAACAATGTCCTTCATGACTGCTTAATGTTGATAGACAACCTCCTGTCTCCTTGTAATGATCTATAGGAAATTCCACTGGGTAGTGTTGACTTCTCATGGTTCACTGATGGTTCTTGTTTAAAAGGTAACAATGAAAAATATTGTGTTGGTTATGTTATTATAACTCCTTTTGACGTTGTTAAGGCAGTGTCTTTACTTATGACTACTTTGGCCCAATAGGCTGAATTACACACCCTTACATGGGCTTGTACTTTGGTCAAGGACAAAACTGCCAATGTTTATACAGATAGATATGCTTTCAGAGTAACTCATGATTTTGGAATGTTGTGGAATGTTGCTTCCTTATTTCCAGTGGAAATAAAATTAAAAATAGTCCTTATGTTCAGGAATTATTGAACACAATACTTTTACCTTCCATTTTAGCTATTATTAAGATTCTGATGCATGCTAAACTTGACTCTCTGGAAACTAAGGGAAATCACCTTGCTTATATTTCTGCAAGGAATGCTGTCCTTAAAGGGACAAACAGCAGCCAAACCTCTGTCATCATCCAAAGGGACATCTCCCCAAATGATAATTTAGAAAAACTGGCTACAGAAGCCTAACAATGGGACTCAGAAAAGGAAAAACAAGATTGGAAATTTAACAATTGTTTGTTTGGAAAAAAGAGAAAGCTCTGGTTTGGACCAAATAACTCAGTACTACCAGAGACTCTAAAATCCCCACTCCTCATCATAATACATACACTAAACTATTGGTCTATTGACAAAATGATGAATCAATATTGTTGGCAAAACATTAACAAGGCTGCAAAAAGTGTCTACCTCACTTGTCCTACTTGTCTGAAGTACAACCCAGGGAAGCCTGTTTGTACTGCTTCTGGATATTTTAAACTGTCTAATGGACAATTCAAAGTCTGGCAGATGGATTTCATACAACTTCCTCCATCTCATGGATATAAATATGTTTCAGTCACAGTCTGTATGTTTTCCCACTGGACTGAAGCCTTCCCTCGCAGACAGGCTATTGCCTTTTCTGTGGCTAAAGTCCTTTTGGGAAAGATTACCCCTACTTGGAGGAGCTCCTCTCAAACTTTATAGTAATCTGGGAATCCATTTTAAGGGCCAGGTGCTTTGACAAGTCTGTGATGTTTGGCTGATTTTACAACACTTTAAAACACACTCACAACCCTCAATCCTCAGGTATAGTTGAACATACTAATGGCATTTATTATTACCAACTGGCAAAATTTGTAGAAGTCCTCCAAATACCTTGGCCAAAAGCATTGCCATTGGTCCTTTTAAATTTCAGATCCATCCTTTCGGGAATTCATAACCTTTCACCCTTTGAGATAGTCCCAGGATGCCCAATGAACTTGACTCCTGCTTTTTTTTATCCATAACTTATAAAAGGAGACATACTGTAGTACTGAAAAGCCTTGCTTGCTTCTATTAAAAATAACCAAGCTTTGGTAGAGCAACCTTTTCACAGTGTGCACTTGGGAGACAAATACCTTGGAACCTGGAGATTTTGTCTATTGGAAAAGATACTACCAGAAGAATTTTCCTCAACCTTGCTGGAAAGACCATACTAAGTACTGTTAACCAACCCTTGTGCCACCAAACTCCAAGGAATAGACTCTTGATTCATGTGACACACCTAAAGAAGGTGCTGAACCCTGACTGGACCTGCACATCATCCAGTGACCTGAAAGGAAATACTTCTCGGAAATTGAGGCAGTCGACATCTGAAGACACAGCTTTCCCAAGTTATCTATACCAGGCCTGTTGGAAGTTTGTCACCAACCTTCGATGCTGACATAAAGATTCAGATGATCTCCAGGGTCTATGATCTTGATAACGTATGGACTTTAAATAAAAAGTGCCTGAGAGTTCTCCCTCCTGCCCCTCCTTGTTACTTAAATGTGACCTTACTAGGTTTCCAGTGTGAGACACTACTGGAAATGGTCTTTCCTGACACTGAGGGACAAAAAGCCACTGAAACTAGAAAATCTGACTATTGATCAGTGATGCTTTCAGCAAAAGATCTTAATCAAAAGATAAAAATGTAAAAAAAATTAATAAAAAGTATCCTCAATTAAATAGAGGTGAGAGACCAGAAGGGAAAGCTCTCATATCCTGCAATGACAGCAAAGCCCAGCAGGAGAATAATGACACTTCTTCTTTCCAGGAAAGGACTCTGTCAATGAAAATCCTTGGACTCTTTGTTTACTATAGCCCTCCCAAATTTCTTTTCCTTTCTATAAAAGTGTTCTCCTTCCCTTCCCATGTGGGAACTTGCACACGGCTCACCAGTGTTTCAGACCCTAAATTGAGATTTTCTGCTGATCCTGAATAACCTCATCTTCACTGGAGAAATATCTGTCAGTCAGTTTGCTTCAGGTCAACAGAATCATGTGGTTGAGTTAAGATTAGACTAAATTAAGGTCAAAGCTAATAATAACACTTCTATCACCAAGGCAGCTACTTGATCTTTTGAGACCTCTGTTTGTTCACATGGAAAGTAGAGAGCCTGCAGGGTCGTTGGGAGGAATAAATTGGATATGTGTAAATGATTATTTTCACTAACATTTTTTGTTGTTATTTTCTATGATATAAATAATTCATTTCCTGATTTGTTTATTTATTTAAAGAATTTCAACAACTATAATATGTCAGTTGATAAATATTTTAAAGATGCACAGAATAGACTTGCTTCTACTTCCCAAGTATTCTTAAAGTAGTAATGCTGAAATAACACCTAACGAAAAAAAGAGATAAAAAGGATCCCCACTGAAGTAAGAGTAAAAAGTTCTGTTGGTAGAAAATAGGAGTTCCAATTCACTGAAAACCTAATTTCCAAAAGTAGCTACTCCTAAGAACACATAGTAATTACACCCAATTTAAAGAGAAGGGGCCGAGTTTAGGCTGGCATTGAAGTCCCTTCCAAAAACAGAGATTTTTCTACTTTCCTAATGATCCAAATTATTCTGACTTTGGATATATAGAGTCTTCATGATTTAACAAAATACTTGGGTGCATAGACACAATCAATAAAGATGGTAGAGTGTCTGCACATTTGGATGATATACCTGAAATGTGATATAGCCACTTCCTACCATATTTAATTGAGTATATGCAGAGTGCCCTATTTAGCAGTACAACTTAACTACTACAGTGGTAAAGAATGTTGAGACTGGTTTCATAAACAATATACTGTGAAGCCTTTAAACTTGGGATCTTTTTAAAGGTAACTTGAAAATCCTATGTGATTTCAGTATTCAAGAAGAAAAAAGACAAATCAAATGGAGTTCCAAGGCGTTTTCAGCTCTCTAAGTAATTCTGTGATGAAGAAGGCAACTTCCATACAGCAGTGAATGGCCTTTGGTTCTTTTTCCTTGTACTTAACCTTCCATGAAAACAAAACTAAACACACTTTGGCTCAGTTGAATTTTATAACCTGTTGTATGAGCTCAACCAATAACATACAAAAGTTGTATTTCAGGTTATTCTCACCCAGTGATTTCAAATACTTAATAAAGAATAGAAGGTATAGTCTATTGATTTTTTCTACATTGTTTAAAATAAGAGTTGAAGGCTGGCAGCTCCCATATTGAATCTGTCCCTCAGTATGTTTAATTTAGTAAACATACTATTGACCTTTTAAAAATCTAAAGCTTTCCTATGAAAATCTCGCTTTTCCAGTTCCTTGAAAAGTAAGATTCTTGGGTTAGCATCCTCATAAGGTAACAACTACTGCCTGCTTTGTATGGAGCTGGACTGAATTTTATTAATGACTCCCTGTTACAACAGAGAGACAGAGATATTCCTTTATATTTTATTTTTTCCCTAGCAGATATTTTTCCTTGGTGGATGTGGGCAGTGGTCCAACTGCTAACTCCCTTTTCTTTTGTTTTTGATCTACTTCTGAGAAATTGTAGGAAAAATTTTATTTCACTCTTACTTTAATACTAATACTAACTTTTCTGTCTTTACAAATTAATTTTTCATCTTATGAGTTATTTTAATGGATATTTGTGAATAATCCTGAAACTCATCATGTTTCTCTCTTTGCAATAGCTTTTAAGAATTTAGAGCCAAATTTCTGGATCATTTTTCATGATATGAACCTGTTTATACCAATCTCACCCTCAGATTTATTTACATTACTCATCCTTACTTTGCCTTTGGTTCCTTCCTCTTTATAACCTTTAATCTTTCCAGGATATAACTTAGATTACTTCTGGAAATGATCAGAGGGCTAAGTAAATAACTAAACAAAATAGTAATGTGCAAGGAAAACTTGAGAAGAAGTAACACATTTTACATTTAAAATGACCTAATTTGGAAACATTTTATTAACCTAAATAAAATTAAACAGTATGTGCCAAATTCTATTCCATACATTCATTCCTCTCCTCATCTTTTATTTCTCCAAGGACAATGTTGCCTTAAAAATGTCGGTAGTAATGAGAGGAATTCCATGTTTCACTAATTATTGTGAGTGCAATGCTTTCCCTCTTCTAAACATATTTTGGACTTGGTTTCAAAGATCTAGTTCTTTTGAGTTATGTTCCTCAACAATTAACTCAGTGATTTAATGGGAAATTCTCAAGAAGATTATGTAAACTTAGAAATCTGGAAAGAAAAACCTGATTCAAAAAGAGACTTGCAAAATATAAATTGTTGCTTTGGGAGAAGGGAATGCTTCTCCTGATCCAGCAATATGGCAACTTTACATATAGACTTTTAGTCTTTTAGCTCAATATTATTTACAGAAGAAAATAAGTTGTGGTCACACAGATCAAAGCAGAATCTATGAAGGCACAGAGCATGCTGCTACTGTTTGAGATTTTTAAAATTCTATTTGCATTTTCTTCGCTTTGCTTGGTATTGTTTTGTTTATCTATTTGTGCTTCCTACGTGAATACACTCATTTGTTTTCTTATTCTAAATAAACATTTATCTTATAAATTTAAATACAAATGTGGTATTTCCCTGAGGCTTTTCTTTCCTTCTTTTTTTTTTTTTCCTTAAACTACCCATGTCCAAACCTTTGTGGACTATCTATTAAGCGGTACCATAAACAACCAGATTACAGCAACTTTAAAATGAGGATATAGTTTAGAGAAGGAAATACAATATACCATCATAAATATTCAAATCTAAATGGTGAAACAATTCTCCTCTAGATTGACTTCCTGTGTACATTTCATCTGTTAATGTCCATAATTTTCTTTGACTCATTTTACTTAAAAAAAAAAAATATATATTTATCTAGGATTGGGTCTCTTATTCTGGTGTTTGTAGATTCAAGAGATTCATGGGTAAGCCTTAGGAATTCATAAAATCTCAGAAACTATACACGATGCTTCATGCTGACATGCCTTTTTCCCCCTGTGGAAGGGATTCTGAGCTTTCCTTGACTCCTACAGCAGACTCTAAGAGGAACGTGGAGACCAGTTTCACACTTCCCTTTCTTTATCACCCATTCCATATACCTTGCATGTAAATGGTAGTTTATATGGTATTCAATTTTGCTTATACTTCAAATTATCTAAGATTTGATTAAAACCCAGTGAAAAGAAGGATCACCCATCTGCTTCTTTTGATTTTAATTAAACGTAAATAAATAGAACTGCTTACTGAGAGCATCCCACTTCACAGAAACAGAAACTTTGTCTGTGGTTATACATATGATAAGCAGCAGGGATGATATCTGAGCCCACACAATTAAATTTTAGAGCCTGCTTTCTTTACTACTCTCCCATTAATAAATAATTATATAAGAACATAAACTAGATTCATCCAGAAAGCAGTAAATGCAATGAAGAAAATGGGTCAGAGTAGTGCTATATAGGAAAAAAACATACATCACTTCTGATTCACAATTCATTGGCCAATGAATTGCATGGGGTGGGGCCCCAACATGTTGGTCGCACCCAACCACAAAGTTTCTAGGAAGTACCATCTTATCATGTACCCAGAAAAAGGAAAAAATAGAACTATACTGTGAACATCTTTGATGACTATCATAAGGAGTGAGTTGGGTATAGAGAACATCTTGACAGCATGATCAGAGATGCCTCTCTGAGAAGGTGATATTTGAGATGGGACCAAAATGAAGGGAAAGAGCCAGCCAAGCAGGTTAGGGTAAAGAGCATAGTAGGCAAAGAGAATAACAAATGCAAGGATTCTAAAGCAGGAAACAGACTTTGTTTTTATAGACAGAGAACAAAGTGAATGAAGGGGGATTAGAAATGAGATCTGAGAGGTAGGCAGGGGCTGGATCTTGTGGGCTTTATCAACATCTATGGTAAGAAAAGTTCAACAAGTATCTTCTTTCTGTTAGAGATTTTGAAACAGAGGAGTGATGATGATATAATTTCATCTACATTATTAAAATTCTCACTGGCTGCTGTATAAAAAAAAGTGGAAATAGGGAGACCAAATAAATGGCTTTTGCTGGTGTCTAGGTGAAAAATGAAAGGTAGTTTCTGCCTCTGAAAACATCATAAAATAGTCTGCACATAGGGAACTAGGCGATGTATGCAGTTACAAAGCAATATCCTAAGTGCTTTGGTAGGAATGAACATGGTGAGAACAGGCAGAGGGGAAATCTAACCTGGACTTGGGGATTTCAGAGGAGAAACTCTCATGACAGAGGATAAGAAGAGAGTTCCAAGCCATGACTAAGAGTCAGGCAGAGGGGAAAGTAGAATGCGACGAAAGATATTCCGAACAAAGTCAGCAGCATTCGTAAAATTCTGTGTTGTGTGTGATGGAAGGAGTGGGAAAAGAGAAAACTAGAGAGGAGAGCAAAGCCTAGAGCTTGAATGGCCTTGTATGCGATGCTAAATGGTTTGGATTTCACCCTACAGGCAACTGGGGGTCACAGAAAGACCTGCTGCTAGATTCGGTTATGCTCAGATATGTAGTTTGTATCTATCTCTTTGGGAGCATTTAGACAATAAGTAGAAAGAGAAAAATCTCTAAGATTCCACAAATTTACAAGGGGTTATATATATGTATCTATTTCATTTGCTTGAACACCCAAAGTTTATACTGAAGTCAAGTAGACTATTAAACACACACCACATAAACACACACACATTTTCATATTCCTTCCCTTGCTACTTCTCATCCTACCTCCTCACAATAAATTAAAAATACTCCAAACCTATTCCTCAATGTCTGTTAGCTTTGGGTATATGTTGATATTTAGAAATGCTATCCCCTTCTGCCAGAAAACACAGAAAAAGTGGTGGAATTTTATTTTCTCTTAACCTTCTTGCCAAATGAAATCAGCTTCTGTTAACAGTTGTTGATTTTCCCCTGGATGGAAAGCTGAATCACTCTAAGGAGCCTGTGATGACCATTCTAACCTGAGTTTCAGGCTTGTGTGGTTCCCCAGAGCCCCAGATGCTTAAGCTTCAGGGCTTGGCACACAATCTATCTTTATAACATGGCTTGTCCCAGTGGAATGTTAAAATGATGACTATGTTTATATGTATATGCTCATGCTGTTTTACTGTTATGTTTTCACATTGCTGATGCTGGTTATATTTTAAACTAATGCAATTTTATTGTATTTTTGCCCTGAAGCTATTTAAACTAAGCATACAATTTAGGGGAATCTAATAAATAAATAAACACAGAACCCTGGAGGAAATGTGGCAACCGATGGTGGAATTTATCCCAATATTTAAATGAATTCATTTTGACTAAATATTTGCAGTTAGTAGACTAGTAACTGTACAGAGACAGAAAGGAAATTTTTTCTCCTAAAGTTAAAAAAAAAAAAGAAAATCAGGGTTGCAAAAATTATATTTATACTATGTTTTTCTTATTCAGATTTATAAAAAATGTTAAAGTATTCCTGAGAAAACAGCTAATAATAGTGTTGCAAATTTAATGAATTATTTAAATTGTGAGACCAGTCTTCTGGGGGAAAAAAACCTTCTTTTTATGGTTTTAATGGAGTTTATGCTTTAACTTGTCATTTGTTGTAAAAAGCTTTGAAAAGCAAAAAATCACTATGTATTGCATGTGCACAAAGCTTCCTGCATTTCTCATAATTGTCATGTGTCAGTTCCTGATTGGTTCCTAGCTTTTCAAAGACTCACTATGTACTAACAGTTCATGTACCTGTTGCCTGCAGATTCCCAGGTATCCTTCACCTGTCCTGAAACTACTGAGAATCAGATTGGCAGCCTATCAGTCATTTCATTTCATTTACCAACAGGGTGTGGACATATGCTTGGCCTGTTTCTGTCTGAGGGAACCCTTATCAACAGGGTGTGGACATATGCTTGGCCTGTTTCTGTCTGAGGGAACCCTTATCAACTCCCTAAAGTGCTAAGGGGCTGTCCTTGATTTCTAGAAATCCTTAGGAGGGATGCTTGTTTAAACCTACCTACCAGCTCCTGAGCTACCTGGCTAGAAACAGTGTTGGGGCTGGTGGGGGTACCTGTCCTGCTCTTCTCCAGGTAATGTGGGATGAATTTCCCAGGGACAACTGTGTGCCTGATGGCTCTACAATCTCTGATGTGAACTAATAATGAAGTCAAGTCTGGGGCCTCTCTTTTAAATCAACTTCCCATTGGACCTTGATGACAGCCTGCATGTCATCTAGTTTATAGATGGTTATTAATATCACCACCCTTCCCACCTTCCCATCCCAACACACTGCCAGGGCATGGTTTTTGTGTTTTACTTTTTATTCCAACAAACTCTTTTTACACCCATATGTAGTCCTTGCTGGAGATTATCCTGATAAGAAGTTGAATGGGACTATCAAAACCATTTATTAATACTTGGATATAATGAAAAATTTAATAATAAATAAAGGGACCATATTTCAGACCTCTGAGATTTACTGTCTGGGTCAATTAGAAAAGTTGAATAGACGGAAATGGAAAAAAATGTGTGGGCACTCCCTCTTGCGAAAGCACCAGAATCACAACTAACTGCTGAACAATCATCGACAGGACACTGGAACTCACTAAAAAAGATGCCCCACATCCAAGGACAGGGAGAAGCACAATGAGATGGTAGGAGGGATGCAATCACAATAAAATCAAATCCCATGGCTGTTGGGTGGGTGACTCACAAACTGGAGAACACTTATATCACAGAGGTCCACCCACAGGAGTGAAGTTTCTGAGCCCCACGTCAGGTTTCCCCCAACCTGGGGGACTGGAAACCACAGGAGGAATTCCTAGAGAATCAGACTTTGAAGGCTGGTGGGATTTGATTGGGGGATTTCGACAGGACTGGGGAAGAGGAGACTCCACTCTTGGAGGGCATGCACAAAGTAGTGTGCGCATCAGGACTCAGGGGAGGTAGCGGTGACCCCATGGGAGGCTGAATCAGACCTACCTGCTAGTGTTAAAGGGTCTCCTGTAGAGGCCGGGGGTGGCTGTGGCTCACTGCGGGGACAAGGAACTGGCAGCAGAAGTTCTGGGAAGTACTCCTTGGCATGAGCCCTCCCAGAGTCCATCATTAGCCCCACCAAAGAGCCGGGTAGGCTCCAGTGCTGTGTCGCCTCAGGCCAAACAACCAGCAGGGAGGGAACCCAGCCCCACCATCAGCAGACAAGCAGATTAAAGTTTTACTGAGCTCTGCCCACCAGAGCAACACACAGCTCTAACCAGCACCAGTCCCTCCCATCAGGAAGCTTGCACAAGCCTCTTAGATAGTCTCATCCACCAGAGGGCAGACAGTAGAAGCAAGAAGAACTACAAATCTGCAGCCTGTGGAACGAAATCCACATTCAAAGAAAGACAGACAAAATGAAAAGGCAGAGGACTATGTACCAGATGAAAGAACAAGATAAAACCCCAGAAAAACAACTAAATGAAGTGGAGATAGGCAACTTTCCAGAAAAAGAATTCAGAATAATGAGAGTGAAGATGATCCAGGACCTTGGAAAAAGAATGGAGGCAAAGATCGAGAAGATGCAAGAAATGTTTAACAAAGACCTAGAAGAATTAAAGAACAATCACCTGGAAGAATTAAAGAACAAACAAACAGAGATGAACAATACAATAACTGAAATGAAAAATACACTAAAAGTAATCAATAGCAGAATAACTGAGGGAGAAGAACGGATAAGTGACCTGGAAGACGGAATGGTAGAATTCACTGCCACGGAACAGAATAAAGAAAAAAGAATGAAAACAAATGAAGACAGTCTAAGAGCCCTCTGGGGCAACATCAAACGCAACAACATTCACATTTTAGGGGTCCCAGAAGGAGAAGAGAGAGAGAAAGAACCTGAGAAAATATTTGAAGAGATTATAGTCGAAAAATTCCCTAACATGGGAAAGGAAATAGCCAAGTCCATGAAGCACAGAGAGTCCCAGGCAGTATAAACCCAAGGAGAAACATGCCGAGACACATAGTAATGAAACTGACCAAAATTACAGACAAAGAAAAATTACTGAAAGCAACAATGGTAAAACGACAAATAATATACAAGGGAACTCCCATAAGGTTAACAGCTGATTTCTCAGCAGAAACTCTAGAAGCCAGAAGGGAGTGGCATGATATATTTAAACTAATGAAAGGAAAGAACCTACAACCAAGATTACTCTACCCGGCAAGGATCTCATTCAGAATCGATGGAGAAATCAAAAGCTTTACAGACAAGCAAAAGCTAAGAGAATTCAGCACCACCAAACCAGCTCTACAACAACTGCTAAAGGAACTTCTCTAAATGGAAACACAAGAGAAGAAAAGGACCTACAAAAACAAACTCAAAACAATTAAGAAAATGGTCATAGGAACATACACATCAATAATTACCTTAAATGTGAATGGATTAAATGCTCCAACCAAAAGACAGGCTCTCTGAATGGATACAAAAACAAGACTATATATATGCTGTCTACAAGAGACCCACTTCAGACCTAGGGACACATACAGACTGAAAGTGAGGGGATGGAAAAAGATATTCCATGCAAATGGAAATCAAAAGAAACCTGGAGTAGCAATACTCATATCAGATAAAATAGACTTTAAAATCAAGAATGTTACAAGAGACAAGGAAGGACACTACATAATGATCAAGGGATCAATCCAAGAAGAAGATATAACAATTATAAATATATATGTACCCAACATAGGAGCACCTCAATATATAAGTTCTCAAGTGCACATGGAACATTCTCCAGGATAGATCACATCTTGGGTCACAAATCAAGCCTGGGTAAATTTAAGAAAATTAAAATCATATCAAGTATCTCTCCTGACCACAATGCTATGAGATTAGAAATCAATCATAGGGAAAAAAAAACATAAAATACACAAACACAAGGAGGATAAACAATAAGTTGCTAAATAACCAAGAGATCGCTGAAGAAATCACAGAGGAAATGAAAAAATGCCTAGAGACATATGACAATGAAAACACGATGATGCAAAACCTATGGGATGCAGCAAAAGCAGTTTTAAGAGGGAAGTTTATAGCTATAAAAGCCTACCTCAAGAAACAAGAAAAAATTTAAAATAAACAATCTTACCTTACACCTAAAGGAACTAGAGAAAGAAGAACAAACAAAACCCAAAGTTAGTAGAAGGAAAGAAAACATAAATATCAGAGTAAAAATAAATGAAACAGAAAGAAAGAAAACAATAGCAAAGATCAATAAAACTAAAGCTGGTTCTTTAAGATAAACAAAATTGATAAACCTATAGCGAGACTCAACAAGAAAAAGAGGAAGAGGACTCAAATCAAAAAAATTAGAAATGAAAAAGGAGAAGTTACAACAGACACTGCAGAAATACAAAGCATCCTAAGGGGCTACTACAAGCAACCCTATGCCAATAAAATGGACAACCTGGAAGAGATGGACAAATTCTTAGAAAGGTATGTCCTTCCAAGACTGAACCAGGAAGAAATAGGAAATATGAACAGACCAATCACAAGTAATAAAATTGAAACTGTGATAAAAATCTTCCAACAAACAAAAGCCCAGGACCAGATGGCTTCACAGGTGAATTCTATCAAACATTTAGAGAAGAGCCAACACATCCTCCTCAAACTCTTCCAAAAAATTTCAGAGGAAGGAACACTCACAAACTCATTCTACAAGGCCACCATCACCCTGATACCAAAACCAGACAGAGATACTACAAAAAAAGAAAACTACAGACCATTATCACTGATGAACATAGATGCAAAAATCCTCAACAAAATACTAGCAAACAGAAACCAACAATACATTAAAAGGATCATATACCATGATTAAGTGGGATTTATCCCAGGGATGCAAGGATTCTTCAGTATATGCAAATCAACCAATGGGATACACCATATTAACAAACTGAAGAACAAAAACCATATGATCATTTCAATAGATGCAGAAAAAGTTTCTGACAAAATTCAACACCAATTTATGATAAAAAGTCTCCAGAAAGTGGGCATAGAAACTACCCTCAACATAATAAAGCCTATGTACGACATATATATATATATATATATATATATATACATATATATATATAAATAAAATAAAATTCTGTTGCCAATGTTGAATTTTCATGACAGAAAAAAAATGTGTGGATATCTAGGCACAAATTCAATTATTATAACACTAAAATGTTTCTAGTGTTAAAAACACATAGACATATATAGCGACATAAAAATATACTGAAAAAATTTAGGGTTTTAAATATCCCCTAGTATGTTCAAGTATTAAAGTGAAATCTACATAAAACAAATAAAGCATTGTTTTTAGCTCATTACAATTTTAAATTTTGGTATCTGGAACTCCACCATGAATATATTATTTAAAATTTAACATATCACAGGAATGCTGAACTTCTACATTATCAAAATAGAAGTAAACAGTGTATTAATTTGTTAAATTGGCTATATAATTGAGAAACCTATTTTTCCATTCACTGTTCAAATTAACCATTCACCTTAACAGACATGTTAGATATTAAATATTAAGTAAAACAGATTATAGCGCAGATATTTTATATTTGGAATTTACTTCTTGGCTTAAAAATATGACAAGCTCACAGTAGACCTCAAATATTTACTGGAAAAAATGTGACATTATTTAACTGGTTTTTAAAAATAATATAGAACATTATTATGTAGAAAGAATATGTATAAGCATATACACATGAGCTATATGTTTGAGGCAGAGCCAGAGAGTAACATTTTAAAATTATTATCTCTTCTTTATTTTGCCCTTTTCTTCTCCCTATTATTTTTTGCCTGTCTCATGATAAGTTTGATATTTCCTGAAACATGGGCATAAAAGGTTATTCAGAATTATAACTCCTTTAGAATGTGTCTCTACTTGTATTTTATTTTTTATTTTTTTTGTGGTATGCGGGCCTCTCACTGTTGTGGCCTCTCCCATTGCAGAGCAGCGGCTCCGGACGCGCAGGCTCAGCAGCCATGGCTCAGGGGCACAGCCGCTCCGCGGCATGTGGGACCTTCCCAGACCGGGGCACGAACCCGCGTCCCCTGCATTGGCAGGTGGATTCTCAACCACTGCACCACCAGGGAAGCCCTCTACTTGTATTTTAAAGGAAGAGTCAGCAAGCTATGACCTGCAGACCAATTCAGGTCCACTACCTGAATTTTAAGTAAAGTTTTATTGGAACACAGTCATAATCGTTTGTAGACATATAGTGTATGGCTTCTTTGGTGCTAAAACAGTGGAGTTGGGTAGTTGAAACAGGCAAAATCTAAAATATTTACTATTTGACCATTTACAGAAAAGATCTGCTGACCTGTGCTCTAAAATGTTCTAAATTCTGCTTACGACTTATAGAACACGCCATCAAGTGTATACATATCAACATAACAGCATGCTGTGTTGAAAGATCCTGATACCAGTGAGTATTCCATACCAGGAAGGTCATGGTAGTTTAAGTAGATGATTTTACATAACAAAGTCATTCGTGGAAAAGTTTGGTATGCAGACAATGACACCTAATTTTTCTTAGGAATCCTGTGTGTACGCAAATACCAACCCAGGACTGAAATAAATTCCCTAACAAAAAGTGAATGAATCTGGTCATTTCATTGCAGGAATATAACACTTAAGTGCAAACCGAATTGATGCTTCACATAAATAAGGGAACAAAGGCTGACAGTTCAAACAGACTCTGAAAGAAGCTAATTACCAACTATTTTTATGGGAAAAAGCAAAGTTTATCCTTTTGCTTATTTCTTTACTCTCACAAATGCATGGGCACTACTCAATTATTGAGAGGTGAACTAATTATTTTGTATATTATACATGCCCTTTGTCTCTTTTCTGTTTGCTTGTATACTTATGGTTTTTTCTTTTTTCAGCTGAATGCCTCAAGTTCTACCATTTCACTGATCATTAACCACAATTTAAGAACAAGGAAGCAGAATTTAAAGACTATGGAAATGAGTTCACTCTTGCCCATATTGTTCAGTTCTGTTAAAAGAGTAGGAAATTCTTCATTAATATTAGGTCTTTTGTTACCTATTAACTTTATTAATTATATCTTTTAGAAAACAAGAGATGTTACTTTATTTAGTGTCTAGGTGCATAATTGTCTTAATACAAAAGCTAAATTCATCTAGGAATAAGTGTAGACCCATTACTAATTTTCTAAAGTGTAAAGAGGAAGATAATTGACTTTTTTCTTCCTATTTTTATGACTCACTCTCTAAGATTTCATTTAAAAATTATATTTATCTGATTCCTTTTAATTTTCTTCATAATCACATTGCTAGGAAAATTATAGATTCTCAAAACAGCCTTTGTTATTAATTGATTCAAAAGCCTTGAGTTTTCTTTGCTCTTGATGTAAAAGATGTTTGCAGTATTAAGGTTGAAATGACCTTTAAAGAGCTATTTTGTCCTAGAAAACAAAAAGAGATTTTCTATGGATAAAATCCATTAATAATTAACATTGTTTTGATATCTCAGTGTTAACAGTCCCTAAACAAAATAAATCGACCTGTGAGAGAATAAAGTTAAGCCAATTTGTATCTCATTGAAAACAGATGTTATACCTCTCTAAAACTGGATGAAATTTAAATTTTCTTTTAATTGTATTTTATCAGGAAAAATCCATATTTTCATTAAAAGAGAGTAGTTAAAAAACATTAGGATGGAAGATTATGTGAATTTCCTGAATCCATAACATAACTTGATAATTTCCCCAAATTGAAAGCCAATACCTGTACTTAATTCTCAATAAAGTTCAGTGCCTAAGAAATAATAGCAATTTGTGTGTTCTAGTAAAAGTGAATTGAAAGTATCTTCAGAATATTTTCATGAAAGAAAAATAAGATAAGTGACTGAGTCTTATTGTCTATAGGATTTACTGATATCTTATTTCCTATGTGTTTAGGATTAAACTGTGGTGCTAAAAACATGATGGTTCAGCTGAGATAGGATATGACATAGGTGGGAAGTCAAAAGATATTGGTTTCCATTTCCATTCTCTCTATGCTTAAATGTGTAACCTAAGTCTTCAGCTAAATATCAGGTTTGATACCTGCAGTGCCCTGAGTGGATTCAATCTCCCAGGTAGGATTTTGTTGCTTTCTGGTTGGCGGAACTGCCAGACCTTTCTGGATTTTCCACTAAGAACTTGGCATAATCATTTGAATTCAAAATCGCTCCTAAAAATGTCTTTATGGATCAAAGGGCCCAGTCTCAACATCTCTAACACAGAACATTATCAGCTCCTTCCAGGAAGCAGCATCACGTTACTGTTATTGTTACATACACATAAGGATAATTTTATCTAGCTTAGCCCTTTCCCTCATCTGCACAATGAAAACGACTGAACTAAATGATCTTTCCGTTTTCTTCCAGCTTCCTAAATTTTTTGAGTCTATGAGGTAAAACTTTTATGGCAGAGAAACATGTTCTTTGGGTGAATGGAGAAATTGTGTGGGAATGTCCACAGCTATTCCAATGACAAAGTTCCAGAATCCACTTTATCAAGGAGAATTGTGTGTGGGGCTGGGGTGGGGGGAGGAGAATAAAAACAAAAAGAGAGACAGATGGACTTCTTGTGATGATTTAATGTAATGGCCTGGGTCCCTTCTAGTGCCCTTTGGCAAATTTCATTACAATGACCCATAATAAGTAGAAAGGTCTTTCTCTTTCATTTTAAAGAGAAAATGAGTATTCAATTGAGAACAACATAGTAATTATTTGGGGATCATACAAATGTTAATTCATAGAGACAGAAAAAAATAAAAGAGATTATACTCGATAGCTGCAGAAGCAGACAGCTGGACATAGGAATAAAGAGCAGACAACCTCTGAAATGCCAGCTGTGTAATCCTAGGCAAGTATCTTAACCTCGCTGGTAATCCTTATTCTGAGCGTTAAATGGAATAACAAATGTAAAGTTCCTGGCAATTTGTGGGATGCCAACACAGATTAACTCCTTTTCCCCCGCTATAGTATCATGGATGGAATCTCCTCTCCGGTACTTACTGTTTTATAGACACAAAAAAGATGTACACTTTTCTTATCTTTCTGAAACTTTCTATCTATTGGAAAGAGAGGACAAAAAAAAAGAAGTAAACAATAATAAAAGATAAAGAAGATTTCCTATCTATTATATTTTATTGAATCCTAGGCTGAAATTGCCAATATTATTGGATAAATGAAAGTGGCTATGCTGTATTGAGGAAATGTAAATGATTAGATCCGTACACCTAGCCTTGTCCATCATCATGGAAATAAACTCCAGGATGAGGAAACAGAAGTTATTAGATGTATAAGACAAAACAAATAAGTGTTGATTCTGAAATATAAACAACTTTTGTGGTCTAGAAATAGACTCACTCAATAATTATTTATAATACTTATTATATATCAAATATTGTACTTGACTATGAAAATACAAAGATAAAATAAAATTACTCTAGTTCCCTTCTTAAACTGGGAACAAGGATGTAGAGAGGCAAATGAATAAATGCATGCATGAATGAATGCAGATGAAGCCCCAAAGAAATGGAAGTTTCCAAAGCAGAAACAAAAACAGTTAAAGCAAAAGAACATAAGCATGTGTGAACACGTACATTAATAACGGTATACATTTGACTGCCTAATGGATTTGGGAACTTGTTAAAGATTATTTATAATAAATCAAAATTGAAGGTCGATACATACTAAATCTCAAATTTGCATTTAATTTGTATTTGTGATGTAAATAAGAGATCACACATTCCAGCATCACCCAGCTCATTCACTTAATGCAGCAGGTAGTAAATATTCCCTTTTTAGCCAAACAGAAGACATTAGAGAACAGTAATCATAAAACAGTGTCAGGGGCTTTCTCAGAGAAAAATCCAAATATTTGAGGGATATTTAGGTTGCATTTAGAAGAAATTATAAAATTTAGGCAAAATCTATTCTAGAGAAAACCTGTTCCCTTCTTCATCAAGTCCACGTTGAAATTATTTGTTATAATTTTTTACAATTTCTAAATGGAAATTGACCTGGAATAATAGCTGTCTAAAGATACTGCACAATTTTCATATGTTTATTATAGAAATGCCTTATTCCTTGTGTGAAATATGCTTGAGACAATTCCCAAAAATAGTATAAGAATGAAAGTTTACATAACTCAAATGAACTAAACTATCAACAATGGGATAAGATTAATTCTATATATTTCGTGTTTTACAGATGTGACATATGTCCAGCATCTCTCTCTCATGCTCTCTTTTTAAAAATATTACAGCCAGGGAGGTAAAGACTTGTAGGAAAAGACTGAAGTTTCATTTTAACTTTATTCTTGATGTTCTTGCAGGTAAAACCATCTTTTTACAAAACCTTTCAATATTTAATAAATGGCCAGGACTGAGGCTCTAGAGGAAGTTCCCTCATACCAAATTCTTGGACAGTCCAGCCTCACTGTTTTTCCACTTGGAAAAACTATTCACCCAGTAGCTACAAAAGGGTAACTATAAATAGATGTACCAACCAAAGGATTCAGAACCAAAAAGCGCTAAATTAATGATAAACAGGCATTGAAACAAAGGAAGGAATCATGTGCCATGGATGGTCTTTCTATTCCACTTTAGCTCATAGACTCTGTGTGTGTGCGTGCACGTGCACGCGCATGTGCACACTTGCATAGTGACTTGTAAAGATATTGTATCTTCTTTGCCTAGTAAAGGAGTTTGGAAGTGAGAGAAAGAGAAGCACAATATGAAGGAAGAAAGAGATGAGTGTACATTAATCTAGGATGGGACTAGTCATTAACACTTTTCCCATATATTAATCATATTGCTGATGAAAAAATGATCACCATAGAAATTATTTTCTTGAAAGTGGTATCAGAAAGAATAGGAATTGAACTTAAGCTCGGGAATTTTCTGAAATAGAGATTATATATGGAATGTTATTCTTGGTATCCCCTTCTCCTTTACTATTAAAAGTCAATTCAAGAGTATTTTCTGCCCTTTTGAAAACAATTTGAGTTGAGAGAAACTGCACCATATGCTCTGCTTAAGTGCTGAGCAATTATATGGTGTATTTGATCAGTTTTGACAGCCAGTCCTGAAACTCAAGCCAGAATCCCCTGCTCTTTCTTCTGCAGCAGGTTCTCGGACTGAATTTTATATGACTAATTGAATCAAATTTCTACTTTACCTTGGCAATGTCCTCACATATCCTACAAGTGCAAAATGGCCTTCCTGATCAACGTTAACAATTCTATGTGTCATGGTTATTTTATAACTTCCATAACAGCATACATTAAATAATGATGGATAAAAATATTTCAATGCCCCTTGAAATACTATGGATTGTCTTACACACCGAAATCATCCCAGAATGATACCTGTCCTCAATTCCTGCATCTTGTATTCACCAAGTAGAATATTTGATTAGGGAATCCTAGTACAACTTATAATCAGTTAAATATAAATTAGTTCAGGAAGTTCTTCTCATTCCTTCCTTGAAACATGTCCAAGAATCATGTGGGTTACCTGGATCATTTCCTTAGCATATTACCGTAATCATATAAGGAACGCATGGCATTTACACTGACAGTATATCCTTTACAGTAATATATTAGTGAAATTGAGATGCCCTCAAGATAAAGGTCATTAACCTTAGCCACTGATTCTATAATCCAAACCCAAATAACTCTCTAGAGAGTCTCTAAGGGGATGGGCCGCTCACTTTGGATACTCATAAGGGTAAAGCAATCTCCCCAAAACTTCTTAATGTGCAATGATCAGTTTAACTTAGAGATACATGCACATAGAACAGAGGGATGGGATCTCACTTCTGAGATGAAATTAACACTGGGGCAATTTATCTTTCACAGTATATTGGGTCAGTGTCAGCAGGCCACAGATGTACACCTCACGAGGAGCCTAAAAAGACATCTGTGAGATGGGGGAAAATGTACCAATAGTATATATTCAGTTTAAGTTAGTAATGAAATGTCAACCACACCCCAAATGAATGTTTCAAATATACAAAGAAAAAGAGGAAAAATATCTTTTTATATACCTTTCCTTTTTCCACTCAAGATTAGAGATAGGCAAAAAGTTCTAGTTCATATATACTAGTGGACCAACTAAATTGAGAGAGGAAAGGACACAAGAATGAGATAGAGATAAAGCGAGAGGGGGAAAGAGAGAGAGAAAGAGAGAGAGAGAGAGATTTATCATTCCTCTCTTGATTTTGAAGCAAAATTAAATTAAAATATGTTCATGTTGAATTTTATAAGATACTGTTCCAAAAATTTTCTTAGTCATTTTCTGTTCTTATTATAGCTTCTGTTATGTCCACTGTCAGGAAAGACATGACTCATGCCATGACAACCATGAGGACCATGTGTTTTATCACTTCATGGCTCATAGGTGACTGTTTAGTCATATTTGGATCATGCCTCGACTCTTATAACCCAGGTCACACAGGTAAAATCAAAATCAGACAATATCTCTTTTAATAAATCACTTAGGGAGTTCACCAAAAAGCTAGATTTATTCCTTTAAGAACCGAGTATTATGTAGATAATCTCTGTAATTGCCACTGTTTCCAGTATTTACAATTGAGAGAAATGAAGACAGAGAGAGAGAGAGAGAGAAATGAAGAAAGAAAAACAAAAGAAAGACAAAAGGAATTCATGTCAGAGAAGATACTTTAGAAATATTCTGTTTTGCAGGTTGTCAAATATTTGCAGAAGACAAATACATCTCCTTGGAAAACACTTGGAAAATGATTTCTTTCTTATGATCACATAGTATGTGGTATGCTCTGCCCCGTCACCACATTAAAGAATTCACTTTGTTGTTTGTCTGTTTGCATGCTAGATTTTTAAAACTAAACAGGGACTATGTTTTTTCATTCTTTAATCTATCCTTTGGTCCAAGCACAGTGCCTGGCACACGAAAAGTTCTCAATAAGTATTTTTGGAATAAATGAAAGAATGGGTAATAAATTATTTCAATTTCTTAGGCAGAAAGAAAGTTCTAGTTAATGTTATTGTTGTTATGAATTTTTGACAGGCTAATGCTTTTTCTGTGATATTTCCAACATGATTTCTAATTTATTAACACGTCCTGTGGCTGATCAAATTTTGCAGAGCTACCCATGCAAACAACAGGGTCAGGCTGCCCACGTATATGCTGGGAACCATGGTCATGATCTCCTTCCTCTTTTAGCTTGCATTCCAGAAGGTCAATCAGTTGGAATACATCACCGTTTAATAGGGGATGATTTCCAGCCTTCAGAAAACAAATACAGTGTAAAAATAAAAGGAAAATTATGCCTTTCTTATTCTTTTTTTTTCCCTTTGGGGATGGGTTTGGGGGTTTGGAAATTTAGAAGTTGTAGGGGATTAAAAGAGTAGTAAGTAAAGGATCAAATGAAAGTAAAGCATCTACTGAAATAGGAAGCAAAGACCAAAGAAGAAGGTATCAAAGTATAAGGAGGAATTAAGGTTGAGAAACCAGAGAAAACAAAAGGAAAAGTAAAGAGATCCGCAAATTATTTTATATAGTTCTGCATACATATTTTAAATCTGATGAACAATTTATTTTTCTATGATATTCACTCTAAAATACTCCAAATATTATATATCACTTTAAAATGAGATTCTGCAGATTCACAAAATTACTAACCTTCTCTGGTACAATTGATTTCATCACTGAAGTCTCCACAGTCATTGTCACCATCACAGGCCCAATGGCCTGGGATACATCTGCCACTGGAACATCTGAACTGATTATCAAAGCAGGACTGAACACAGCCAACCTCATCACTCCCGTCCCCACAGTCATCATCTGGAAAGAAGCACCAACAGCCAGCAGGTGAAAACTGGTCCATGGAGAAACTTTTCCTTATGAAATACTTAACATCTCTTTTTGGTATTGAGAGCTTTATTTTGTTATTAGAAAAAGGAATGATAAATCAATGATCAACATTTCCCATGAGCAGTGGGAGAATTATTTTCATTTTTATATTGTTTATTTCTGATTGAATACCAACTACTAAACTAAGGGGGAAAAATCCTTGACTTTGAAGCTTAATTTCTATTTTACTCAGAAATGACTAACCACTGACTAAATAAATCTATGCAACATGAAATAATAATGAAGTGGGAAGACAATGGTGACTGTAGGAATTTTATGAAATGATATAGCTTGTGATATAATTATTGCTGGAAAATTACTATTTAGACCTAGAACCTTTGTGCCCCAGAGTTTATAACTGTATCTTTAATTCAGATCCTTTTTCTCCATTCTCCCACATGAGGGCTCACTGTGTACCCTTCCCCCAATGGCTCTTAAGTGTGTATTTATATCAGGAAATTATTGTATGCTATCATTAGCAATGACTTTTACTCTTTATTAACAACTGTTGCAGGAGGGAGGCGAGAGGAATGTGAAGTGAAAACATTAAATTGAAATCAATGGCTAAGAAGGTATCGATTTATGTATAATTCATTTACCTGTATTTGGCATAATTTAACATAATGATACAATTGAGTGAAGAAAAAATACCATTTGTACATAAAAAAAAACCCAACAATGTGACAGAGTTGAGACCATGGATAATTCCAATATAATTTATAAACTACTCCTTCCTGAGGTTATAGAGCATTTTACATAAATGCTTTGGGGAGTCTGAATTGTCCAGGTCATTTCCTCAGTTGTTGCTTTCACTTCATGTTTGTAGACTTAGGCTATGTTCAGCATAATATCTGAAAACAAATCTCCATCACAGCCCCAAGGGATGGATATTGAGCTCTATTTTCCAAAATGCTAATCCCCATTGACGTGCCAGCTGCCCTCTCACCACTTGTCTTGGCCATTTTGCTTGACTCTGCAACCTCCTCTCACAAACTACCTCAGAAAGAGGAGAAGCTGCACAGCCAGCCAGGCCCCCAATCAAATCAGTGCAGTCTAGTGGACATTTGGTACTTGCCAGAGTCGCAGTGCCATTTGCTGCTAATGCATCTTCCACTTTTGCATGCAAATTGAGTTAGTGGCTCACAAGTTGGGAATTCTGTGAAAGATATAAAAACATCCAATAGGAAAGGTGTTATCAACTGTGTTTCATTTAATTTGTTTCTCATTTGCTAATGTGATCAGAACTCTACCCTTCTCTTCCACAAAAGGCACAGAGGAAACATTAGGTAAACAAATATAGTGGCAGTAACTTCTTGAGGACTTAGGATACACATACTTTTAATATGTTTTATATGAGTACATTTCAATGACTGAAAACCAAGGAGAATCACTTGATGAAGGACTGTTTAGACTCATTATACTGCAAGAAAAATAAATAGATGTCAATTCCCTGCACCAAGGGACTCAACCTCCTCCCAGTGAAGAACAGCTGGATGAAGCTCTATATTCGTGTGCTTCCAAGTAAAGTGTGTGCTTTAAAAGGGAAAGGCCATTTCTGAACATAGAGAGCCAAAGTAGGAAGGCTGGATCCAACTTTGCCTGAGTGATGTCAACATAATAAGTTGAAAGTAAGAAAACAAACACAAACAAAAAACTAATTAAATTTAGTTTAGTTGGTATCATACAGTTATAGATTTTGAAAGTGTAAATTCTAAGTTAAAAAATAAAGCAGCTGCATAGCACAGGGAGATCAGCTAGGTGGTTTATGACCACCTAGAGTGGTGGGATAGGGAAAGTGGGAGGGAGGGAGATGCAAGAGGGAAGACATATGGGAACATATGTATATGTATAACTGATTCACTTTGTTACAAAGCAGAAACTAACACACCATTGTAAAGCAATTATACTCCAATAAAGATGTTAAAAAAAAAAACCCCAAAAAATTCCCCTGAAAATCAACAACAGCAAAGAACTGGACATCAAAGTAAAATTTTACTTAATTAAATCAAAAGACCTCCTTTCCTAACCCTTAGATAACCATGACAACAAAAATTAAAAAGCAAAACATAGAATTCGCACAGAAAACAATTCTAAAAGGAGATCACTAGCCAATTCAAAGGATTGGTAAATTCAGCAGACAATTTTGTCATAATAAGATCAGATAATCAAGACTGATTGCAAGAAAAAAAGAAAGAAAAAAGGTAGTAATAATAAGAGAAAAGATAACTGCAAACAGTTCATCCAAGGAATTCAGAGCAGCTTACTAATATTTCCCAGGAGAAAGATTTTCATATGGTGAAAGTAATTCACGTAGAGTTTACATGATTTGTTCAATATCAGAACTTTTATCTCCCAAGACAATATTCATGGAATCATAAATCCTCACACACACAACCTATTTAATAGACATTAAAAAATAGAAAAAGGAGAATGAAAAACCTCCATCATTTCACTGGCATAAAGGCAGAAGAAAAGGACACATGGAGACAGAACTGTGGCCCATATTCTTTATTATTGTTCCTCTCATAGGTGGAGCCAGTCACTTTGTGGCAAACACTTGGTTTTCTCTCTAAGACAAGTGATGTAGAATCATAGCCTATATTTGATGGCAGGGGGACCAGCAATATTTTCAAGTTTTATTTTGTAGCTTGTCTCAGAGCTACCAAGGGGGAGGAGCAGCTAAGCTCAGGCTGCCCAAACTCCTTCAGCCAAACCTGTTCACCTCTTACCTATCTACACAATTATTTATCTACCTATAGTTTTAATTTTGGAGTTTTGAGTACTATTTTATTTGGAGAAAAATATATGAATAATAACAATATATTTCTTTGCTCAAAAAAAAGAAAGAAAACCATTGATTATATCCAATTATTTCATCCCTAAAGAAATTGAGAGCATGAAAGTTAGACTTGCCTAAAGTTATATGTATTTCCTTAATGGAAAATAGGTCTTTAGAATTCAGTTCACCAAACTCTTCATCTATCACTGTATTTATAACAACCTCGTACCAATTTCCTACCTTACTTTCATTTACCATCCATGAATTACCTATTATTTTACTCTACCCATATTTTTACTCTACCCATATGTATTTTCAACTTAAAGGTCAACTATTTCCCATAAAATGTTTCATTGTATAAAGGAGAACTTCCTTGTGTCTAGCAGAAATAAGTCCCTAAATACTTTCACTTCTTTAGCATTTGGTTCACAAGTTTTTGTCCCTACCAGTCACTATTTCATAATGTTGGAAATTTCAATCATTTTGAATCTTGATCTTTTCTTTAAATTCTATAATACTATCAACTTTTGATTTATTTTTATAGGGCAGATCATACCAAGATTTACCCAATCATTTTTGTCATACTTCTTTAGGCCTTTTTTTGGTTTGTTTTTCTTTTAAGTTTTTAAACACAGTCCTGACCCAGGTACTCATTCCATAGAGCCTTAAAGGCTAAATCATGGGGCTCACACATGCATGGGCAGTTTGCTCCCTACACCTTCTCTCCATCATCAGGCCCTCTCGACTGTTGGATAAGGCTGACCTCACCCGTCATGCTGTCTTCCTTGGGCAAGTGGTTCCCTGCACTGCACCATTTATAAGAAAATTTGAATGGTAGTTACCATCGGACCCCATATGGCCTTGCTCTCCTCATGGGACTTGGGCCTATTTGGCAGTCATGCTTCCCAGGTTTTCCCTCAAGTCCTCTTCTGGATCATTTCTTTTTTAAGAGGACTTTACAAAGTAACTCCAGGTAGTGGTTCCACTCGAAAACTATGTTATTGAGTATTTTCTTAGTACTTCAACCAATGAAGTACACTAGTGAAGGTATTTTCAGGAAATAAGAATTTTAAATGACATTGCTATAAGTCCTATAGAATTTTTGCATTTTCCCTTAAAAACCATGGCATTTTAAAATTAAAAGTCTATATCAACACATATTTTTGGCAAATCACTAGTAACTAGAATAGTAAAATGCAAGCAAATTAATTTTGCGTGATCCTGTCAAAGACCTATTTCGTATATTATCCCCAAAATAATATTTCAAATTTAAATCGGAGGTTAAAATATTCACCCTTGTTCTTAAAATGGTGAAACAATGATTTACCTTTGGAGCCTGTAAGAACTCTCCCTATCATGTAGCTGAGCTGCGAAAAGAGTCAGCCAGGGTGATCAGCAGTGATATTCAGTGAACAGACTGCAAGTGATATAGCCATTTTTAATATTGGTAACTTACGCAATGACAATATAAATTGCTATTATTTCATAAATAACATGTAGGGAAAGTAGTGGCTTCATACCAGATCAGGTTGACATGGCATCCTTGACTACCTGCTTCTTCTTAAAAAGCAATTTCTTTTCTTTTTTTTTTTTTTGTGGTATGCAGGCCTCCCTCTGCTGTGGCCTCTCCTGTTGCGGAGCACAGGCTCCGGACGCGCAGGCTCAGCGGCCATGGCTCACGGGCCCAGCCGCTCCGCGGCATGTGGGATCCTCCCAGACCGGGGCGCGAACCCGGTTTCCCTGCATCGGCAGGCGGACGCGCAACCACTGCGCCACCAGGGAAGCCCAAAAAGCAATTTCTTTGCGTGAATTTACCTTTGAGTATATCCATCTGAGGTACTGGCATAATATCAACAATGGAAATGATTCTAAAACTGAATAAATCTTTACTAAATTTTATGATTACCAAACCCATTTATTGAGATATGAATTTTAGAATAAGTGTAACTTTTTGAAGCCAAAAAATGTGATGAGAGCCTAAATATGATTCAAAGATAGAAGTGATAAGGAGGCAATAACTGATATGCAGATATAGAAGACTATATCAACAGCCATGCATGTAGCAACTCAACAAATACTCAGACATATAAGAGAAAGCACTCAAAAGAGAAATGAAAATGCCCAAGGCATAATTTAATCAATATTCCTAAGTATTTTTTTTAACTTGACAAGATAATGAAAACTTATGTTAATCTTTCAAGAGTCAACATGAATTTTGTCAAAAAAGTGTTCTCCTCCTTAGATAAATAAGTGCTTAATGTTTAGAAGATGTACAGTAGACATGAATAGAGACTTTATATGAAGAATCAACATAAGTTATGATTAAAATGAGTAAGCAACTAAATGCAATGTGTAAGATATGATGAGATCTAATTTTTTAAAATAGCATTACATCTTTAGGCATCTATAACAGGTTAATTTACATTTTAAAATCTCTTTTCTATAAACTTTGGAACATAATAGCCAACATCATAAGTTTTATTACGAAAAAAAAATCCCCCCAGGCATTTGGAAACTCCTGAAATTTGGCAATACAGGCATACCTCAATACAGGAGATGTTGCAGGTTTGGTTTCAGACAACCTCAAATAAACCAAATTTTCAATAAAGTGAGTCACATGAATTTTTGGTTTCCCGATGCATATACAAGTATGTTTACACTATACTTTAGTCTATTAAGTGTGCAATAGCATTATGTCTAAAAAACATACATACCTTAATTAATAAATACTTTATTGCTAAAAAATGCTAACCATCATCTGACAACACACAAGCTTTCAATTTGTAAAAACCACAATATCTATGAAGTGCAATAAAGCGAAACACAATTAAATGAGGTGTACCATTGGTTGAGAAATTTCCCATGTGACGTTTAAGATTCTATCCACTTCTTAGATTCTAAGTCTAAAAACCAGGCAGCCAAAAAAGGAATCTGGAAATTAGCTCTGTAAAGGTAAAAACTTTCAAAATGAATAAAATAATTGAAAATTCAGTGTATCTTCACTAAGAAAATGAGAGCCATACATCTTCTGCCCACAGTAAATACAACATATATACATGTGTAAAAAATTAATAAATAGGAACCTCAATTAAATAGAGTTGGGAGACCAGAAGGGGGAGCTCTCACACCCTGGGATGATAGCAGAGCCCAACAGGAAGAAGAAAGACTCCTTTTCTTTCCTGGCAATGAAAAGTCATGAACTCTGTTTCTATACGTCTCCCATCTTCCTTTTCCCCTCTATAAAAGTGTTCTCCTCCCTTTATGGGGCTTTGCATGTGGCTGACCATGGTTGCAGACCCTGAATTGCAATACTCTGCTTATTCTGAATAAATCCATCTTTACTGGAGAAATATCTGGCAGTCTATTTGTTTTAGGTCAACATATGCATATAATGGATATGTGTTCTTAAGCAACTACACCTCATTTCTGATTCATTTTTAACATAATACTTAGTTACATCATTTCTCTTGGAAACCTTGTTGTCTGAGTTTATAGGACCAATAGGTAAATTCTACAGAGAAAAAAAAAATTGGGAACTAGAAGAAAGCATAGGGCAAATCACTAAAAAGAATGAATGCATTAATTTAATGGACACATGCAGCAGAGTAAGGTCACTAATGATTCATTTTTATTTCCTTATTGGTAAATCACACAGCCTCTCTGGTCACAGACTCCTGGTTTGTAACATGATCTCTTGAGTCCTTTAAGTCCTAAAGATCAAGAAGTCAGAAGAAGCATTATCTGGAAATGCACAACACTCTAAAAGAATTTAGTGTGGAACAAATAGGGCTCATCACCTGAATAACTCCTGGGATTATCACACCATTCCTATAAAACACAGTAACTGAATTTCAGATACATGAAAGAACTAACAAATAAAGAAATGTTAAAATTATCTTGGGCTTTTCTCTGCTTAATAATGCAGTCAAATGTAAAATACATTTTAGAAAGAGTTCCATCAAAAAAGTTTAATATAGGCTGCCACCCATTTTTCACTAATGTTGGAAAATACTGTGTCCTTAACTCCTTAGTGTCCTATAACCAGTATCTGATGATGATAGAGAAATGAGATCTAACGACAATACATATTTTTCTCCTAACAAATAAAACAAAAACTTTTTAAAGCAAACGTAACACTTTCCCTGTTCTTCCATGTTAGTGTTAATTTTAAAGTTGAAAATAGAATCCAATATTTCAGTTTGTTTCTGGATACTTGTTCTGTTAAAATATCATTATGAAATCTTATATTTGATAAAGACTTAAATGTTATACATAATCTTTTCTTTCTTGATTTTGCATAAATATTCTTTGACTTTTGATCTTCCTTGAGACACAAAGATCCAAAGTCAAAGAATATTTATCATGTTAAAACTACAGCAAGGAAAAGAAAACTGTATTTTATTTCTATAGTTACTTCAACCTCATAGAATATATAATATGGATTAATGGACTGTTAAAAAATCTTCCATTGTTGCAGGTAGTATGCTCAATTTATCTATTATATCTTTCACGTAAAATTTATTGCCAGGTTACATGTAGGCTATTGTGTAAATGGCAACAATCTTCTCTTTCTCTAAAGGGTAATCATGGTTGGTATGGTACTTATATTTATCTAATATACAAAGCTTAGAGAAATGTTTCCCAGTGAGGTAGATTTCAGATCCAATTTATGTTTTTTTCCTGTCTCTAATACAGGATTTTCCTAGTTATTCCTCTTCCTTCGCCCCAATATGAATACTAATAAGTAACTTACTGAAGTTTCAAAATACAGTTATCACAGGTTTGTTTGAGAGCATATATTACACATCCTATATATATGCAATTTTTTTTTTTTTTTTTTTTTTTTTTTTTGTGGTATGCGGGCCTCTCACTGTTGTGGCCTCTCCCGTTGCGGAGCACAGGCTCTGGAAGCGCAGGCTCAGCGGCCATGGCTCATGGGCCCAGCCGCTCCACGGCATGTGGGATCTTCCTGGACTGGGGCACGAACCCGTGTCCCCTGCATCGGCAGGCGGACTCTCAACCACTGTGCCACCAGGGAAGCCCCATCCTATATATATGAATTTGACCTTCATGATTAAGTGTGTGGAAAATGTATAGAAGATTCAAGTTAAAATAAACGTTAAGAATAATAAAGGAGTCTGTGGTTAGGAAAGTGTTATATAAACATGAAAGAGACAATAATACTCACATTATATATTACTATTTATTGAGAAGAGGTACTAGGCTAGCCACATATACATTATTTATACTCTTCACAACAGCCCTGCAATTGTTACTACTAACCCAAATTTGCAGAAGAAAACAGTATAACTTGCCTAAGGATACACTGCATAACCAGCAAGTGTCAGAGTAAAATGTGAATACTAGTCCAAAATATATTATTTTTTCACTATACCCTGCTGATCATACCAATACCCTTAAAAATTATATCACAGAAATATTGGGGTAAAGATGAAAAATTTAATTGTTTTTTCTGTGGTTTATGTCTTCTATTTATACTCCAATTCTGATTTTTAGCTACTCCAAAGCATATAATTAAATTATAGTTATGGAAAATACCAGTACTTCATAAGATTATAGCAATTATAGGACTATAGCCTGTGAGAAAATATATAACATTTCTAGTTACTGATGCTACTTGTGGCTCCAGAGAATTGGTACTTATATATAGGACAGACTTCCAAAGATCCAATAGAGTAAATATACTTCAGAGAAAAATGTAAGAGAACAGTGTACCCCAAATCGTCTTCATTTTGCTGCTCTTTCATTGTTGTTACATAAAAACCTCATTTTATATCTCACATATGATGCCATGTATAAAGAATATAAACTTTATAGGTAGGCAAACCTGAGTTCAAATCCTGGTTTTATCACTAACTAATGTGTGACCTTGGACAGTTACTTAATACTCCTGACCCAGGTTCCAACTCTATGAAACAGAGTAGAAAACTACTGCAAAGGTTCAAGATATTCATTCAAGATATTTTACTGAAAACTTTAAACCAGACAGAGTTCGTAGAGATACATCACCTAGAATGAATGAATGAATGAATGAATGAATAGAATAGTACTAGGCACTGGGAATACAATTTTCAGCATTTTCTTTTCTCAGAATGCTTATAATCTGGTAGGAAAAACATTTGTAATATAATTAAACAAGTAACTTTAATAAATCTCTGATAAATGCTACAATATAGGCAGTACAAAGTGTTATTGCAACACACAACATATGCACCTAAACTAATCTTAGATATTGTGCCCCAGAGGAAGTGTTGTACAAGATGATACAAATGATAGATTCAGGTTAAATCAGATAAACAGGAGGAAAATGAGTGCTTTTAGAATATTCCAGAAAGATGGCATTTCTGAAGGCCCAGAAGTCAGAGTATATAAAATGTCTGAGAAACTGTAAGAATTTCAGAATGGCTACAATAGGGTGTAAGACAGAAGTAGTGAAATTTTAGGAGCTGTAAATAGACTTGAGAGACATTCAGAAATGATCACTATTGGGACTTCCTTGGTGGTGCAGTTGTTGAGAATCTGCCTGCCAATGCAGGGGACACAGAGTTGAGCCCTGGTCTGGGAAGATCCCACATGCCACGGAGCAACTAAGCCCGTGTGCCACAACTGTTGAGCCTGTGCTCTAGAGCTTGCGAGCCACAACCACTGAGCCCGCGTGCCACAACCACTGAGCCCGCGTGCCACAACTACTGAAGCTCGCGTGCCTAGAGCCCAAGCTCTGCCAAAAGAGAAGCCACCGCAATGAGAAGCCCGCACACCGCAGTGAAGAGTAGCCCCTGCTCGCCGCAACTAGAGAAAGCCCGCATGCAGCAACTAAGACCCAACAACGAAGACCCAAATGCAGCCAAAAATAAATAAATTAATTAATTAAAAGAAAAAGAGAAATGATCACTATTGATATAACAAAGCCTTGGAAGTCAAAGGAACACCCAGGGAGTATATTAAAAATGAGACTGAGAACTGGAAAAAATTACTGAATAGTTCTGGCAACATGGTAGACAAATGAGAAATGCTACATAAAATAGCAACCAAACATTTTAACACATAGGTGAATATGTAAGAAAATAATATAAATTTTCCAAGTCCAGAAATGAAAATGGTTCAGAAAACTAGAATAGTTAGTGAACTATAACTTTTGTGTGTGTGTGTGTGCATGTGCATGTGTGTTATTTTGCTCGCAAAGGCAGTAGAAGAATGATAGAATGATAATGTAGACGCTTGGGTTTTAATTTCAACATCAGACATGTGACAATTCTTTACTTCCACACAAGGTATGAATCCTAATAGAGACCTTTGATTCTCAGTGTGGAACGGTGAATGAGATAACATTCCTTCCAGCACAAAGAGATGTTCCAGCCTGGACTGTAAGTGGAAAAACATATACAGTCTCCCCTGGACATGTATAATTATGAGACTGCATCTTAAGTTCTAGTTTCTATAGTTCAGGAAAACTCAAGTTACAAAAATCAAGGTAAAAATTAATTCAGGGCATATAATATTTCTGAGGCTTGTCCAAGTACTCAGAGGAGCTGATCCCAAGACAGGTCTCATAAGACTTCCACAGGGCTGAAAAACATAGAAGATAGGCTCAAAATTATAAAAAAATAAAATAAAAAAGGCAAAAGAAAAAAAATCTGGTTAGTGAAATTCAGCAGATCCAACAAATGGCAGAATTAGATCCACAAGCTCTTCAGATATTTTAAAAATATGTGATACAGATTAGATTGAAATATGATAGGTACTATAAAATAGGGAAGTCAAAATTTATTTTAAAAAGAAAGACAAAAATTTAAAAAAATGTAAAAAAACATCATGAGAAAAAAACTTAGGCAGACTTGAAAAGCAACCAAATAGAGCATTTAGAAATGTAAATCACAGCCTTGGAATACAAACTGCATGAACTAGTTAAATTACAAATTAGTATACTTGAAGAAACAATTACTAAACTGGAAAATAGATCTGAAGAAATTTCCATGGCTGCAGTTCAAAGATTAAAAATAATGTGGGGGCTTCCCTGGTGGCGCAGTGGTTGAGAGTCCGCCTGCCGATGCAGGGGACACGGGTTCATGCCCCGGTCCAGGAAGATCCCACACGCCGCGGAGCGGCTGGGCCCATGAGCCACGGCCGCTGGGCCTGCGCGTCCGGAGCCTGTGCTCCGCAACGGGAGAGTCCACAACAGTGAGAGGCCCGTGTAACGCAAAATAAATAAATAAATAAAAATAAAAATAATGTGGAAGGGATTAAGAATCATGGAGGACACACTAAAACGATCAAACACTAACCTAACAGTTCCAAAAACAGTGAAGAGAGAAAATGGAGATAGGTGATATTTGAAAAGATACTTCTTTAGAATTTCCCAGAATTCATGAGAGATATGATTTTAGATTCAAGCACCACAATCTATCTTGAGATAAGTAAAAATAAATTTATGTATAGAAACACTTCAGTAGAAGATCAGAACGCCAAGAGGAAATTTATAAAACTTAAATTAACCTGTAAACAATTTACAAAATTGAATCAGGAATGAAAAATGTACTCTTCTTCCCAAATAAAAAATAAGAAATGAGAACTTTTTAGAAAGCAATTTACTTCCTCTCCCAAAGAAAAAAAGGAAAGAATATTTGAAGGGTAGTCAGAGACAGAGGAATCAGAAAAATGTAGAAGGGAAACCAAGAAATATCTTGTCACGGAAGACAAGAGAAGAAAGTGTTTCAAGGAGAAACACAGCAGTGATGAAGGCTGCTCAGATAATCTTAAATACAAATTGAAGTGCCCTACCCAGATTAATTTTTTTCCTTGTTGAGCTTTCATGGAATGATCTGGGAAAGAAATAAGTTTCTATTTTCTAGTAGACTGAGTGGAAGATGCATACATAAATTTTCTTCAACTTTCCCAAGACACTGGACTGTGAGGACAGTGAGAATTAATATGATAGCTGAAGAGAATCAAGGGAGAGTTAGGTACTTATGCTGGTAGTAACCTTTTTTAAGAGGATGAAAGTTGAACATACATAAGTATAAAAGGAAAGAAGCCAGTGAGTGAGACTAAAAATACAGGAAAGGATAAAAGTTACATTTTCTGTTTTTACACATTTTAGGGAAGCAGAAAAATTTTCAAAGAATGGACTCATATCTAACAGTGATGGACTTCCCTGGCAATTAAAATAATTGGTACTAAAGTGAGTCTATATTCAATTCAATCCTAAGGTTAATAACAGTGACTTTAGATTTTTCAACCCAAGAAATAATTTTAAAAAGTAATAGCTTTAGTAAATTAGAAATGCCCAATGAAATGTGGCAGATGAAATAAACAATCGATTTATAGTTTATATCAAAACCCAAAACATACAAGAAGTGGGTATCTCAAGTAAATTAATTTGGGTATGTATTTTAAGACTATATTTCAGGAAATGTTACTCATGTGCATGTGTGTGTATGTGTGTGTGTACATATAATACCATATCCTCCAAGAGAAAAAGAATAAAACAAATTTTATTTTGAAATATTATAGAAATTCTGAAAGTTATAATTATGTGACATTTTACATATTTGTCTCATTCTAATTCATACTCTGGGATTGGTAATTTTAGCACTGTGTGGGCACAAGAAATAAACTCTTCAGTGCCATGAAATAGTAGTAAGGTTGCTTGGGATACTTTTTTCTGTTTTATTTTTAGCATATAAAAATTTAGCAAATTATTAATGAGTAATTTTCATCAACTTGCTTATACATATTGATTTTTCATGCAAACAGTATACTTTGGGATTCCTTATTCCTAGCTCTATGGTTGATTGGTTGATACCCATTCACAATTCCGAAATCTTGGTTATGTTTGGACTACCCAGGCAATTTCCTTTTCTTTTATATACAAAAAACCATAATTTGAAAAGATACATACACTCCAATGTTCACTGTAGCACTATTTACAATAGCAAAGATATGGAATCAACCTAAATGTCCATCAATAGAGGAATGGATAAAGAAGATGTGGTACATATATACAATGGAATATTTCTCAGCCATAAATAAGAATGAAATAATGTCATTTGTAGCAACATGGATGGACCTATGGCTTGTCATACTGAGTGAAAGGCGAATATCATATGATATCTCTTATATGCGGAATCTAAAAAATGGGTACAAATGAACTTAGCTACAGAACAGAAATAGAGTTACAGATGTAGAAAACAAACTTATGGTTACCAGGGAATAAGGGGGGTAGGGATAAATTGGAAGACTGGGATTAACATATACACACTACTATATATATAAAATAGATAACTAATAAGGACCTACTGTATAGCACAGAGAACTCTACTCAATACTCTGTAATGGCCTATATTGGAAAGAATCTAAAAAAGAGTGGATATATGTATATGTGTAACTGATTTACTTTGCTGTACACCTGAAACTAACACAACATTTTAAATCAACTATACTCCAATAAAAATTAAAAAAAAAAAGGTAACGCACTCAAGGGGAAGAGAAGCAAATGACACTCCAAATGTATCATACAAGTAAGTATGATATCTCCAAGAATAGACAACCTTGGTTATTACATCAATACTGATTTAAGATATGATTATAAATGGTTTCTAAGAGCTCACTCTTGCTCATTCTATTTACAGACGCCCCCCCACCTTAAAAAGACACACATACACACACACACACACACACACACACACACACACACACACACAATATAAAAGTCACCAGGCAATCAAATTGTCATTGAGATTCATACTCGCAGATTCTGATTGCAAATGAGAAATCACAGGGTCATTATGTGCACAACAAAGAACATAACTGGAACTAGCACATTTCAAAAAATGTTTTCTGACACAGAACACATAAAACCACTAAATATAACAGAGAAAAAAGTGCACTCAATGGGAAAAGTTCCCATTCTCTTGGGAATTACAGGGGTTAAATCCAGGAGTAAAGCGGCAATATTAATGCTTGATGTCTTACATATCTATATCTATATCTATCTATCTATCTATCTATCTATACTAGTGTACACTTACAGTAACCAGTGTCCTTGTCCTTATTTGTTAGCTGACTACCAAAAGAATTAGTCAGGGGTCCAAATATTTTATTGTACCTACATATATGACTATTTATATATGAAATTACATATATCTATTGCTAACATTCAAATATACATTTTAAACTTTTAACAAGGTACATAATTGTAAATCATTTTAAATTCATAGTTTATGTAAGTCTATATGATATGTAAACCCATATTTTAAATCGTCTTATAGAATGAGATCAGCATTGATGTTAATCATTGCATGGAATTAAGGAAAAGGGGGAATTAGTATTACCAACTAACCAATGGAAGAGTGGTACAACTAACTACCCAAACACTGTATTTGGTGTTATATGTGGTTCCTATTTAATCCTCATGACTATAAAACTACTACTATGAGATAGTTTTTATTATTGCCATTTTACATGTAAAAGAAAAAACATTTCAGAGAAATTAGCTTTTAGTTTTTAAGTTATCCTTAAACAGGAAAAAATATAAATATACAGAGAATATTAAAAAAATTAATAAGCTTGAGTAATATCATCTATCCATCTATCAGTCTGTCTATCCATCTATATGTCAAAAGAAATCTACAGCAACCTATAAAAATACAGATTTTTCTTCTGTTCACAAGGGAATTCTACAAAAACAATAAATTCCCAGGCCATAAAGCAAGTCTCAATAGTTTCCGAAGAAGAAATATTATACCAGACATTTTCTCATGCAACAATTACATTACAATCATTTTTATTAAACTGAAGAAAATCACAAATGATTGATATATAGTCTTCCATATATTTATGGAAGCTGACCAATAAGCAATATTTTACTAATCAAATTTTGAAAATTATATACCATTCTAAATGTCTATTAAAAATGAGAATTTTACTTTCTTTTAGTACTCCACACTTTCCCTTTCCCACTCTCTCAATATAGTTTCTCATTGGTTTTAACTACATCATGAGGTAACAACTTCTTATATTATTATGACAACACATTATTTTCTAAAGTTGTACAACTTTAATTTACTTGTACAGCTTTAATTTAAAACTAACTTACAGAATATTCTAGTTCAGAGGAAGCCAAAAGACAAGTATAATTTTGGGAAATCAAGAAATAGTGGTTAAACATTTTACTGAAAAAATGGAAATGGTAACCAGAAAACTTGGCTAAGAGTTAAAAACGGTTGCCACTGGAGTTGGTGAAAAGGGTGAGGTAAAGTAACTACTAGTTTTTTTGGTTTTATATATTATCTGAGTTTTTAAAGCTAAATGTGTGTCTACACACACACACAAATATACGTAGTTATACACAAAACAGTGATAGAGATGGACTAGATTATGGACATATATTGAACCTATAATTTCAGTACCATATAAGGACACAGTACTCCTGTGTAAGAATTTATACATATTAAAGAAGAGGATATGTATAAATTTTTGCTAATAAAAATGCATCAATATTTAGAAAATTCACACATAAGTACATCAGGTAAAAATGTCATTAGCTTCTTATTTCTTTCAGAGCACTTGTCATAGTTTTTAATTATTTTATTTGTCTTTTTGCTGATTGAGGTATGTTCTTTTTTTTTTTCTTCTCTCCCCTAACCTATAACAGAAACTCTGCCTTTTGTCTTCTCTTATGACCCAGGCATCTAGAACATAGTAGGTGAGAACACCTGACTTGGTGAACTCTAGAGAACAGAAAAGTTGATGTCACAATATTTGGAGAGCAGATCAATAAAGGATGAGGCTCTGAAAAGGATGCTGGCTCAGGAGGATCTGAAAGGATGCTGAGGCTCTGAAAAGGATGCTGGCTCTGAAAAGGATGCTGGCTCAGGAGGACTCGCAGAAGTTACATCCTGACTGCTTTCTGGCAGAGTACCCGGGGGTAGGGTCCCAACTTCAGTCACCTATGATCTGCTCAAATGCTAGAAAAGATCTTATCATAGCAATGAACAGCAACTTGTGATTCAAATATTGGCATATGTACATAGCTTTCTGTTTGCAGAATGCCAACTCAGCATTATAGAAACGATGTTTCCTGGATCAATATAGGACTTCAATCTGACATCTTTCAAAACACTAAATTTAATATTAGAAAATGAGGATTTGGAAATATTGCTATTTTCTGAACTAATTTCAATTGGGCCAACTCCAACTCCAGTTGAAAATATATATTTCCATTTGAGAATATCTATCTATCTATCTATCTATCTATCTATTCTCATTTGAGAATAGAAAATTATTTGAAAGGAAGAAAAAAGAAATCTATAATCTTCTATTGGATGACTACTAGATACTAGATACCAAGTACTATCTAGATTTTGCATATATTATCGCATTTGATTCTGATTATACATTTATATATATGTTTGAGTATATGCATATGTGTGTATATGTGTGTGCATATATATATGTGTGTGTGTGTGTGTATATATATATATATATATAAATATATATATATACAATGTGTGTATAACCAATGAGGAAATCGATGCTGCTGAAATCTCTGAAGAATTCATGTTTACTTTTGACAGAAATTTAAAGGCCTGCGTTTCTGTCAGCACCATAGAGGCAGTTATAATTATTATTGCCCAGTGGCTAATGAGCCAGCAAATTACTTCTGTTAGTGCAGAGCTCTAGATACAAAGGAAAAGCAAGAGAATTGGAGGATTGGAGGAATATTATAGAGAGATTTGGTGAGAAGTTAACCAGGAGGCAGGGACTAAATTAATAGGTATTAGGAGGGCATTTCAGAAACCTGGATGCATATTAGAATTACCTGTTCAGCTTTTAAAACTACCTACACCTGAGCCCCCATTATAATTCAATTGGTGGTATAGGGCATAATAAAGTTCCCCAGATGTAATGGACTGAATTGTATGGATCAAAAAGATATGTCCAATCCTAAACACTAGTACATATGATTGTGACCTTATTTAGAAATAGAGTCTTTGCACATGTAATTAAGGATCTTGATATGAGATCAGCCTAGATTAAGGCTGGGACTTAAATCCAATGACTGGTGTCCTTATAGGAGAAAGAGAAAGAGACACAGGGAAGAATCTGTGAAGATGGAGACAAGAGATTAGAGTTATGCTGGAACAGCCAAGGAGAGCCAGGAGCCAACAGAAGTTGAAAGAGGAAAGAAAGGATTCCCTTGAAAGGAGGCTCTGCTGACACCTTGATTTTGGACTTCTGGCCTCCAAAGTTGTGAGAGAATAAATTTGTTGTTTTAAGCCATTATGTTTGTGATAATTCATTGCAGTAGCACTATCAAATTCTTATTTGTGGAGAATTTGAAATCACAGAGTTTATATTCTCCAGTCTTGTCTTGGGATAAGAATCACATGAGGTGATTTTCCCAAAATACAGATTCCTGGACTCTACGCAAGACCTATTGAATGGGGAATCTTTGCGGAAGATAGGTAGAAACCTGGGGATCTTTATCAGTAATATGTACCCAAGGTGATTCATATTCTCAAGGAAGAATTTGGAGAAATGCTGAGTTAGGTAAAGGAACTAAAAGCTGTTTCTAATTATTTCTGCCTGTGCCTTTTAATATACTCCATCAAGGTTTGCTTAACCTCCTCCCCCTTTTCTGCATACAGAGCCTTATTAGTCAAGTATGTGGAAAAAAGGGAATCATAAGCCGAGACAAATCCAAAAGCATGTCGCATGCCTAATAATAACGGGAAGACAACTTAACAGAAGCTTGCATAACATTTCTAAACAAAAATAATAAGAATGTTTAAATATAAATGTATGGAACAAGAAAAAAACAGAACAAGACCATCTGGGATACAAAGCATACATTTGAAGGACACAGGCAGGAAAAAGAACTTTTCCATTTCTTTGGTTTCCATCATTTTAATAAAAGTAATTATTGCCAGATTGGAGAGTAAAGAACAAACAAGAATGAGAGGAAATTAAAGCTCTAAGTCCAAGAAATGAGAAAAATATAATACCTAATTTCTAAAAATGGTTATCATCATATTGAGACAAGTTATCAAACAAGTAATAAAACAGCAAACATTTTTAATCTCAGAATATTGACAGTCTTTTTGAAATAAGTGGAAGATGGGAAAGAGGAATGAAAACTGGAAAATGGTAAATAATATTGTCCCAATTCCAAAAATGAGTGACAATTTGCAAACTATAGAGAGGTGAAGTTTACACAAATCTCTGACTATAATTTTAGAATGAATTTGTTAAAACATTTTTGCCAGCATTTTTAAAGAAACTGTTTTCTCATGAGTAAAATAAAATTAACTCATGTCAAACTAACTTTAATTATTTGCTGATACAACTTTCAGGTAAGTATATATCATGAGAATTCTATAAACAGAGTGTCCTGTCTTTTTAGCAAAATTTTTGAGAAGTCTTGTGATGATAAATGAAAGTATCATGCATGCAAGATGAGATGACAGTAAATTTAAGTGGATGAGTACTTGATTAAAAATTGTATCCACAGAGTTTTAATTATTGGATCAGTTTTCCCCAGGATGTTTTTAATTGCTTTCCAAAAGGTTCATGTCTTTGTCACTATGGTTTGGTTACAGCCTTAAAAGTTATGCTTATCAAATCTCTGAATTACACAAAACTGGAAGACATCATTAGCATTACGGATTCAAAATTACAAAATTGGATGAAGGGTTAAGAGTCATCAGAGAAGAGAGGTCTAAGAGTGACAGTATGAAATGGAAAGGACCTTACCCATGCACATATTTTAAAATATGTAGGTAAGGAAGAATCAGAAGACTATCAAAATAAAATGTAAAAGAATGTTGAAATGTAAATATTAGAAGTACCCCAAAGGAGTGATCTAGTCTATATGAAAAGCTTAGATATTTTAATTGACTGGGAGCCCCACATGTGAGTTACATGATAAAGCTGCCATCTAAGACTATCTTAACAGAAGCCTAGAATCTATATTACTGAAGGTAATAAGCCCACTATATTCTGTTGTAAAAATACCACATATGAGATACTATGTTCTGTTCAATTCTAGGCCATGACTTTTTTAAAAAGTTGCAGTAAAAACACATAAAATTTACCATTTTAACCATTTTTATGTATACAGTTCAGTAGTATTAACTATATAGTGATAATTATATTCACATTGTTGTGCAACAGATCTCTAGAATTTTTCATCTTGCAAAACTGAAACTCTGTACCAATTGAACATCAACTGCCTGTTTTAGGGCATTAATTTTACTAAGGTCATTAAAAATCCATGCATATGCATAATAGGGCAATGGGTAGGGAAAGAGCCCACAAATGTTCGTGTAAGAAAATTTGAAGGAAGTGTTGTGTTTAACTTAGAAAAGAGAAAGTCTAGGTTGACATCATGGTGCCTTTGGTTATCTAAAGAGTGATCCTGTGGACAAAGTTACAGATTCAGACTGTGTAGCTTCATGAGAGACTCCATGAGAATCACTCATGACAATTTGGGGGTGTATTAAGAAAAGAGAACTGACTGTATTTGCTCAAGAGGTAGACTGACCATTTTACCCTGTCTAGAGAAGAAGGAAAAAAAATGGACAGTAGTGGCAGGTCTAAGAGACGGGTCATTAGTAGAGCAGCCTGCTCACATTTGGGAGATGAAAAAGAAAGTGGACCCAGCAAAAGATAGCAAAACTTCTTTTGTCATACTGGTAATGCAACCAAGAACATGCCCACCAAGCAAAGGAAATTCTAGCAACTTAAGACCATGAGGTATACCATCTGTGATGAGGATAAAAGAGATCTAGGTCTAGATGTGAGGGAACTCTGAAGAAGGGAAAAGAAGAGAAAACAGAGAAAAAAGAGAAAGTTCAAGGAACTCTGAAGGGGGGTGACACCTCAGGTCTCTCAGAAAATCTCACATAAGAGCCTCTCAAGAGAGCTGCATTTTTCATGTGTTAGAGGGCTATGACATGCAGAGACGCAGAGAGAAGATTATCAGCTAGACTTACTTAAAAAAATGTTACCTATCTCCTCCATCTTTCCCCTCTTCCTGAAGAGCTAAGGCTAGTAAAGGGAGGAGAAGTAGACAGTGAAAAAAACAGAACACATTCCCCTCTCATCCAAGGTCCTAAAACTTCAAGTCTAGCTGGCAATGGGGACGAGAAAACTTTGACTAAGATATAATACTGGAGTTTTAAAATGGGTTGAATCAAGTTATAGAAACGAAAAGTTACCAGAGTCACCGGGTCTGCCAGGATGCTACTAAAGAATGGCAAAGCAGTTCCTGACAATTATTATATTTTATCAATACTCCACTGGGTTAATAATTCCCATTAATTAAAATTGTTACACACATATCCAGTTTTTTCTTTGTATTATTCGTAATTAAACAAATAATAATACTATACTTAAAATCAGGAACTTTGTTTTTCTAATAATATAGTTGAAAATATCTTTGATACAATTTATGCTGATTTAACCAGGAAATGATTTCTTTTTGATAGCTCTCTCTCTCTCTTCTGTTTGTGTCTGATACTTGCCAATTCTCTTTCTGATATTCTTTGCTCCTTAATTAGGTAGAGTAAAATTACAAGTACACTTAAAGGTAAGATTCCAAGTACATGAGACAGAATTCTACTATCTTCAAAGATAAAAGATCCATAAGATGGAATAATATTAACTTTGCAAATCTTAGTGGATTTTTATTTATACCCCATTGAATTATGTTTCAATCTGTTAATTAACTTTAGGTATTTTCCAAAGTTAAATCTTTTGAACAGATCAGAAGTTACCAACTCACATCAAGACATATTTATTAAAAAATAATAATAAATGTAAGCTATATGGAGATACCTGGAAGACAGAACAACCCAAAGATTGTTAAACTAAATTTTTAAATAAACTATACTGTTCTTGACTATAAATTGTCCAAGGGGCAAAAATGCAAGTTTGTTTGAAATATTCTTATATTTAATCATGAAATATGCTTATATTTAATGCTGTAATTTGGAGATGGGAATGACATTTGTCTGGATAGTTGCTCCCACCATAAATTAATTCTGCATATATAAACATAATTATGTCATCAAGTATATGTTAGATAAAATCAAATATGAATGGTGGTTCCCTTAAGTCAGTGGTTCCTAAAGTGTGGTCTCTGGACTAGCAGCACGAGTATCTACATCAATTAGAAATTTGTAAGAAATGTAAATTCTTAGGTGCCACCCAAGACCTAGTGGATCAGAGACTCTGGAAATGGGGCCCAGCATTCTGTTTTTTAATGAGCCCTCCAGAGATTCCATGCTTGCTTAAGGGTGATAACTGGTGCCTTAAAGGTACTTGAACTTGAGTGTCTATTCATACCACTTGGCAAGCACTAAAAATACTGAATCTTGGGTCCTATCCCCAGAGATTCTTATTTAAGGAGCCTGGGGTGAGGCATGGGCAGGCGATTTTAAAGCTCCTCAAGTGATTCGTTAATTGACAACTAAAGTTAAGAACCAGTGCTAAATCCTATCCTTGAAATGAGATTGACCATTTAGTTCCTTGACATACTTCTAAGACAAGCTTCACAATTTTAACATTTCCTCTGTCATCTGTGGCATCAAATTACAGATTCTCCTTTCTGCACAGGTAACCTACTAAAAAAGTTAAAAGATTGTTTAAAGATTAAGAGAGAATACTCAAGGGCCTTCCTAATTATGTGTTTGCCCACATAGAATCTCAACCTAAAATGTGCAATTAATTTATAAAGACAAATGTAAGTAGAATGAATTAGGTTTGTAAACAGGTGATAGTGAATTCCACTGAAAATTTGACCCTCCGTTACAGTACCTTCAGCTCCTAATTACTACCAGAAACATTTCTAATCATAGGTTTCTCATGTTTTTAAAGCCAAATTTTAATATTCTTTTCAGTGTCAACAGTAGTTTTTAAACATAACAGAGGTGGTTCATGGAGCTGAAGTGTAAAAAAAAAAAAAAAAAAAATGATTGCAGTCTTCTAGTTGGATTAAATCTATGGGAACTTGGCTAACACCAAAAGGAAAAGTGAAATATGATCAGTCCAAATTTTACAATGATGCTTAATAAAACTGAAAATTAGCTAAATCTATATTATTTCTGGATTATTGCCAAGTAGAGTGACTGCTTTTTTATAAATGCAGTGAATTAAACAATTCACTTTTTTTTTTTGTGATTCTGTATTCAGTGCAGAGATAATTTCTGTTATGACAGAAATTCAGGCCATTCTCCCTTACAACTTTAAAAGTCAGACTGTGCCTACCAGAGCTTCACTATCAGCTTCTCTATTGACATAGATTTTGAGTTAAAATGACAATCTGAGAGATAAATGTGTGTTATGAAAGAGAGGAACATGTTTGGAGAGAAACATGTTTCTTATGTTGTAAAGAAGAAATGGTACTGAGACTAACCCATGTGGTTTACTGACATTCTCTAAAATTTCTATATTTCAGAACTATACTATTTGACAACTAAATTTCATAATGTGTACATATCCTGTGGTGTACTGGAGGCATCTTGTACCAGCTTGCAGAGCTGATTCTTAAATTTTCAAGGATTCTATGAGTCAGTTGTTAAGCACACAGCCATTATTTTAAATAATAATAAATATAAATTTATAATTAAATAACATTGCAAACAAGGGTAATTAATACTCAAGGTTCATAATTTTCTAATTATTTTGCTTTTGAAGTTATTTATGTCAATTTTATCTGTACCACAGAAATACTGTATATTGGTATACACATCTTTTCCCAATTCTACATTCAGAGAGTCATGTTGGCAACTTGATATTGGCATTGGTGGGAGTATTTACACCACAAAAATAGGCAAACACTAGATCAGGGCTCCTCTCCACTAGGAGATGTTGAAAGATTTACCAACACACCAATGAATAAAACTCACTATAGGTGGATGTGCATTTAAATAAAATATTTATGTATATGTATAATATAATGGCATTATCTGCCCCCTATTTGCACCCTGTCCTTGGCTCCCAAGCAAGGTCAACCTGAAATGGCTGAGTTTTAGTTTCAAGCACACTTAGATTCATGGTTTGGTCCTGCTATTTATTAGTTTTGTGATCTCACACATGTTACTCATGTCTCTAAGTTTTGATTCCCTTAACTGTAAAACGTGGACAGTAACATGTTTCTAATAGATTTGTTGTAAAGATTCAGTAAGAAAGTATGTGTCTGGACTCCCTCTGACCCTTTTTTCCCCTCACCTCATGAAAATTATGTTAGTTTGCTGGTATAATTATTTTTATTATTATTGAAATTTTAGGGTAATTTTTTTCTCCTTTGATTCAATTAAGTTATCATTAAAATAAAGAAAAAAGTCTTACTCTAGACCTGTTACTCAAATAAGTCAGCTCAAAGTCTTAATCGAAATTCTCTAAAGAGCTCATTATGTATTTTCCTAGTCTATATTGTTTTCATGGCATTTCTTATCTGACTTGGGACTTTGATTCCAGGGTTTCTCTGTATTTAATGTTTTCAGGTTTCTCATTACCTTTCTGGTATACTCTGGATGGAGATACTAAGAACAGAAAAGCATTTAAGGTTTTCTGAAAAATAGAGCTGTCTAGAAGCAGATCCAGACACATGATTGGTCTGGACATTGGAAAGAAGAGAGGATACACTGTTCAATCACAGGCTTTGGAAATTCTACATGTAAAATGTACAATTAATTGTATGATTCTCTATTGCTTTTTTTTTTGCAACACCTCTACTATCTTCTTTACAATGTCAACTGCCAATTAGTAATACTTACTTTATCTTTACTTTATCAGAGGCTATAAACTCAAATGTCTACAGGGACTTAGTCTAGTATAAAAAAACATTTAAAAAATAAAATTTTAGGTAAACAGAGAATGCATGCCCTAAATAGAGCCATTTAAATTGAAGGGTTACAAAAATGTCTTATTTCCCTACTGTTAGAAATATTATAACATGGGGTCAAATTATTAAAAATATATACCCAATTGTATTCTATTTTAATAATTGTGCTATGCATGTCTAACTTATGTTTCCCCATAGTAATTTTAAAAATCCATAGCCATGCCGGAAATAAAGTACAAGTCTTAGAAAACCTGGTTCATTCCTTTACTATGTTTCACTATACATTACTGAGACAAATGATAATACAACCTACTGATACATGGGTACAAATGGGGGTAATTAAATTTGCAACTTTATGTAATAATAAATATTTACTGTTTACAAAAGTAGGAGGATCAGTGGAAAGTGATTAGGAATTTTGTTCTTAACAAAAAATGTTTTAAACTAATAAAAATTTTGTCCTTCAGAATTATATGACTATAGAAATGAAACAAATGGTTTACCAACTATGTATTCTCAGCCTGTATAGTTTATTGCTCCAAGAGTATAACATATGCATACAAACAAGAAACATGTCCTCCTCATTTACTCCAAATGTCACTTGATGAGCTCTTCAGTTTGAAAAATTTAATCATTATAGACATAAGATTAATAATAAACATTTGAGAATGTCCTGTTAGCCTAATAATAACCACCTCCTACTAAAATCTGCAATGCTTGGATACATTTATTTTAGCCAAGGATATGGTTACTGCCTCATGAATGGGACATATTCTGCAGTGATCATTAAAGTACACACTCAGGCCCAAAAGGCGTAATAAAAAGTAACAGATCTTCTGCCTTGTCAACTTGTATTTATAGAGAAATAAATAGCCTTTTAAGAGAGATTATCGTGATAGAATCTTCTGTTTGACGCCGTCTCCACTAACAGCATGTTTCACTCGCAACTTACCACAAGATGCTATTTCGTCGGTCTGGTCCCCACAGTCGTCTTCTCGGTCACACAGCCATGCTCTGGGAACACAGCGCCCGTTTCCACAAGAAAACTGGTCCACCTGGCATGTTCTGGCTAAAGTGATCAATTAATGTAAAAAGAAAAAATTTAGAGGCCTTTTGAACAACATTAATGATAAAATAGATCATGCAATAACCCTTTCACACATAAGATGTTACATTGCTCTATTACATATTTTTAAAATAAACCTTTATTAAATTTTTGGTAATGCCAGCTTGCCTGCCTTTTCTAAAGTTCACATGCTTTGCCCTTCAATTAAAATGAATGCTAAGTGACAGGATATTCTGTAATCCTCACACACTTCCATAAACGAAGCCATGAATTCATTATTTTACAATTTTTGCCCAGCACATGCTTATGAATACATGGCTGAATTAAATTTCATCCAACTTTTAATTAACAAAAAATAATTTTGCACAGCCTTTGCCAATAAATCAAGAAACTTGCTGCAATGTAGGAGGAAGGATTTGGAGCTATCAGGGTACTGCTTTCCAATTATGGGGTCAGAATTGTCTTTGTCCTCTAACATTTTCAACGCATTTATTTCTTGATCTCCAAATGATTTCAAGTATGGATCAACAACGCAGAAAACATTTTCTAAAACATACATTTAGCCTTAAAATGGATTTTTTAAAGCTTACTTTTAAGCACAGTTATATAAAAATGTATGACTTTTTAATCAAAGTATACTAATGAACTTTGCTTTGGGCTCTCTTAAGGGTTTCAATGAACACACACAGGGAACATTGCTTTCTCTGGTAGCTGAAGGCAGTGCTTTAAAATTATTCAGTGAAGGGGTTATGTTCTACAAGGGGTTTGATTGCCTTCTTCTATTATGATCAGATCAACTTTTGAAAGCATGAGAGCCTAGATAGCTTCCCTAATTCTTCTCCCAGGTGTTAGTTTGTCACATACTTATTTTTGTTATTTATTTATTTATTTTTTTGGAGTATAGTTGCTTTACACTGCTGTGTCAGTTTCTGCTGTACAACAAAGTGAATCAGCCATATGTATACATATATACCCTCTTTTTTGGATTTCCTTCCCATTTAGGTCACCACAGAGCACCTAGTAGAGTTCCCTGTGCTATGCAGTAGGTTCTCATTAGTTATCTATTTTATACATAGTAGTATATATATGTCAATCCCAATCTCCCAATTCATCGCCCCCTGCCCCAGCTTTCCCCCTTGGTATTTGTATGTTTGTTCTCTACATCTGTGACTCTATTTCTACTTTGCAAATAAGATCACCTATGCCATTTTTCTAGATTCCACATACATGCATTAATATACGATGTTTGTTTTTCTCTTTCTGACTTACTTCACTCTGTATGACAATCTCTAGGTCCTTCCAAGTCTCTGCAAATCGCATAGTTATTTTTAAATGTTTGATTTTCTTTTTTTTTTTTTCCTTCTGTCACTCTGAGCTACAAACCTGTTTTCCTGAGTTATCAGTATACCAGAACTTCTTCTTTTTACTGGACCAAAGGAAGGAGTGGGAAATGTTGGGGACACTCAGACCTATCAATATTTGGGTGAGATAAAGATTGGACAGTTGAGGAACAATTAGGGTCTGAGTTCCTGTGGCTATGATTATTAGAGAACATTGCTTAGTTTATAGATGTCCTCTTTTTTCCTGGGCTTGAGAATCAGAAGGATGTGTTCCTATTTCATCAAAACACCCTGTGAACTTTAATACTGATGGTTGGTATAAAATAGAGTATGGTTCAAAGTCATCTGAACACAGTAGAATGGGTTTCCATAAATTAGGGTTTCAGAGGTCATTTAAAATAATTTCTTAAAAGTCATATACTAGTTATTTCCTTTAAGAAAAGTGTACTTGCTATGTAAAGATGTATACCTATTTTGGTGAATATTTAAAGGATTACTTGAGAAAAACAAGTGAAACATTTCTGGTTTGGTTTGTTATATTAGATTGGATATAGTGTTTCTATTCCCAGTGGCTATAATTAGAAAGACCAGGAAAATTGTTACAGTATATATTTTGCTTTGATTATGTGGATAAGGGTCCTGAATCTAAAATAGTTTATGTAATATCTGATTTTTCCCTTTTTACAAATAAGTTGCTTTAGATTAACAGACTTAAAGGAGTCCAACAAACACATATGATTCTGAAGTTTTCAATGTTGAAATTTTAAAGTAGGGTTCAATATTCCTGTTTTATTTTATTTTGTTAATCCTATGGATTTTCTGCTAAATTACTCTAACATTTAGGCTAAATCAACAAAGTTCCTAGGTAATTTTAACAAAACCATGCCTACTTGGAAAAAAATAAGTATATATTTGCATTGGCCTATAGAAGCATGAAGATGTTGGCTTTGGTTTACTTGGTGGGAAGGGGAGGGCATAGAGCTATGAGACAGATTATTAATTTTTTTCTTACATGTCTCTGTGTCGTTTCACTGGTTGCAGTAAATACTTTTTACCTTTTGAGTTTTAAGAGAACTTTAATAGGACAGTTTTCTTTTCAATTCTTCCTCCCGTCTTTCTTCCATCTCTCCCTCCTTCCCCCTTCATTCTTTCCCTCCCTTTCTTGTTTCTTTTGTTCTCACTACATTTCTTTCTTTCCTAAATCTCTCCTTTCCTCCCTCATTTCCTACCTATTTTATTCCTTCGGTCTTTCTTGTTTCTTGCTTTAAAAAAAAGATATTATTATATATTTTCATCTCCATTAAACTCTAATTGACCCATAATAAGAGTATATTAAAATTTCCAATACAATGTTTTTCTGTTCGATGTCCTTATATCACTCTCCTAGTCATTCGGGTTTAACTCTAGCAAGTTTTCTCAGATTGTCTTCTTTCATCAGGACTGCTATGCTGATTAGAGAGAAGAATGAGAAAGGATTCCTAGAAACCTATCTCACAACATGTATGACCTACCTCACATTGTTATGGGATAGGAATTTGTGTGTCACTTCATTAACTCAGATGCTTGAACAACTTATATGACCCCTTATTTCTAAGAGTATTTACTGGCTTATTATAAAATATATGAATTCATTGTCTTTTCTAATCATGGAGAAAATGATCTGCTTAGTCTACCAGGCAAATTTAACTGATTTCAGATAAGAAAGATGCTTCATTCCATAAATCTACAAGTACTATCTGTCTATATGATATAATCAGATTGACTAAATTATCACCTTTTAATCACTAGATTTGTATCAAGAAGGCACAACCTTTACTTTCTCAGTTCTTGTCCCCATCAGTTCTGAGTTAGTTTGGAGGTGAGATTAGCAGAGCAGCCCCAGAGGACTCTAATTTTGTAGCAAATGCTGCTTTAATGAGGAGGAAGTTTACACCTCCTCAGTGGAATTGTTTATTTAGCAGTGAATCAGAAATTCACTGTCACAATGTGATTTTTTTCTACACATAACTAATTATGCTTCCCCTGCAGTCATGTAGCAGTGAGAAATTCCACAATGCACAGGAACAACAAGGAGGGGGAGAAGAACAGAGCTTAACACATTGTTCCTAAACTTTACCTGTGCTGTATTTTAATCAAAGCATTCCATTTAAACAAAACCTATGTCATATAAAAATATACTCTTCAGTTTCTCCTGTAAAAAAGTCTGATTTTTTTTAATACACCAGGTTTTCTAAATGCAATTCTATCTGTCTAGTTTGAATTTAGTTAAAATTTGTGGGGTGTATGAGAAGAACAAATATTATGTAATCAAATCAGAGTTCTATGCTGTGGGGAAAAAGCTGGACTGAAATGGCCTAGGCGTGAAGCCACAGATCATGATGATTACTATGGGGAAAAAAAAAAATTTCAAATCTAAGTACTTCTCATCTTTGTCCTCTGGGTCTCCCTCAAAAGTAGGCAAAAAAAAAATTTTTTTTTAAATTAAAAAAAAAAAAAAAAAAAAAAAAAAAAAAAAGGTCTTCCCTGGTGGCGCAGTGGTTGAGAGTCCGCCTGCCGATGCAGGGGACGCGGGTTCGTGCCCTGGCCCGGGAAGATCCCACATGCCGTGGAGCCGCTAGGCCCGTGAGCCATGGCCGCTGAGCCTGTGCGTCCGGAGCCTGCGCTCCGCAGCGAAAGAGGCCACAGCCGTGAGAGGCCCGTGTACCGCAAAAAAAAAAAAAAAGTAGGCAAAAACATTTTGTTGTTGATGGAGAACAACTCCCAAGCCCTGCCTATTAGCTCTGTTCTGCCCGCTTTGCATATGCCGTTTCCCTTCTAGGCACACTTTCCAACACTCCACCCTCTACGGACTTCACCTCACCCTCCACAATCTATGCTCATCAATCACTCATTGTTCTTTCAGTAAAATATTTCTATCATCTAGAAAAGTATCGGGAATGATATCATTAATACCTGTTTGTCATCATATAGCTCTATCAAATCTTAATATTTTTCTATATTTGCTACAAATTTTTTGTTTTATTTAAAAAATTATCTATTATAGTTACATTTGAAGCCCCCTGTGTAATCTTTCCCAATCACATTTCCCTCTCTCTTTTAGAAAGGTAACTATCCTTAATTTTTCTTTTTTCATTTCCATACATATTTTATCCCTATATTTATACATTTGTAAATCAATAAGTACATATAGAACTCTTTTGTATTTTCATATTTCATATGAATGGCACTGAATTGTTTATATTCTGCAACTTTTTTGGTTAACGTTGTTAAAATTAATTCCTGTTGATATTTGAGTTCTAATTTTTCATTTTAATTATGAATAACATACTATTATGTGAATATAACAGTGAATATATATATGTATATACATGTGCATATATGGAGATACATGTATATATTTCCTTTCTCCTGTAACGGGCATTTGGCTTGTTTTAATTTCTCACTATTACCAGTGTTAAAGCAATGAAATTCTTATTCGCATCTCTATGTCCATAGGTATTGGAGTATAAACCTAGAAATAGAATTACAGACTTGAAGGTATGCACATCTTCACATTTATTGGATTTGGCCAAATTGCTTTACAGTGTAGAAAATCAATTTTTCCACCTTTATCCACCAAGAATGTATGATGATTCCTTTTTTTCCACAATCTTGTTAACACATGGTTTTATCAGATTATTTTTTCTAATTAAATGACTTGAACTGATATTTAGTCATTTTTCTTCAGCTTTTTTTGGGTAAGGCTTAGCTTAGACATCCCCTCCTTCAGGAGACCTTCCAAGATAGCCAAAGACTAATTAGTTGTTCCTTTACGTGCTCCCATTTGAGGGTCAACTTAGCACTTTGAATACTGCATGGGAATGGCCTGTTTACATGTCTTTCTCCTCACCTTAGCTCTTAGCTTCTTAAAGGAAGGTACTACGTATTTTTCCTCATTCTGTTCTCAGTGCTGTGATAAATATTTATCAAATTAGTAGATCCATGAAGGATAAATCCCAAAGAAACATAATAGAAAATTGGCTTCCGGTAGGAAAGCATATTCTTTTAGATATAAGGTAGTCACAATGCCAAAGGCTACAGGATAGTGGAGTAAATTACAAAATAATCCCCTTATGGGAAATAATTTATCTAGGATACATATCCATGTACACACCTATATCTAGAAATGTATAGAAATGGCCCAGCCAGGGAAATTATCTAATGAATTTGCTATATTTTTCCAATATAATGAGCTATATGACCTATTCATTTTGGTAAAACAAAATGGAAATACATTGTAACATGACAACATAGTTTTCAAAGCTAAAAGCCATATTTATTTTTCTCTTTGCTCTTTTTATTCAATTTGTAAAGGTGTACAGTGACCATAATAGCTATCATAAATATACTGACAAGAAGACCTAGTAGTGAATGGCAAACTCAGCAGCCGTCACTTAAAGTGGCACTTGAGGTGCAAGCAAGTGGCATTCTATTTTCTAGTGGACTGAAGGCCTGGAGTGGCTTAGAAGTCTTACTAATTAGGATAGATTGTTTTATTTGCTCTTATACATAGCATTTTCACTTTTACTACTATATCTAGCTAGTCAATCCCTAATCCTCCTTTAAAAATCACATAGAATGAGAATGTGGCTAGGGATTCAAAGATTTACTGCAATGGGATAAATTATATGGAAAAATAAATAGGCTTAGTGGTGTTGGAACTTTATTAAAAAAACAAAAAAAACAACTATCCCACATAAATAATATGCCAGGAACAGAAAACAATTTACAGAGGTATTCTACAGCAGACTAAATAAAATACATAAATTATTTTTTCAAGGTTTAAAAAAAAAACGTAGTTCTCCATGTGAGATGGCCTACATCACAGTATACTCAAGAACTTCTTCCTCCATTGCCAAGTAAGATTTAGCAGGGACAAGTCTTGTCCAAGTAGTGTATCAACAGTCAACTCATATTAATAGATAAAGAGCCAAATTACTTTGGAAAGCAGAATCATACCCAAAGATTAAGTAGGAGATAATTTGTATTCTAGCCTTTGTGGCATCAAACTCTGAATTCATTTACTACTGCAAAAATCAGATCATCAGCACTAGGAAAGTCAGCTTAGTTCAAGGCATTGACCTGCATTTTTATGGAGACTAACTTTGCAGGAGATTTACGTATATATCCAAGCAAACATTTACCTGCGCAAGTTTGATTGGATTCATCTTCATTACTTCCACAGTCATTAGCTCCATCACAAAGCCATCTTTTGGGGATACAGCGATTATTCTTGCATTTAAACTGATCATCAGGACAGCTATGATTGACTGGGGTGAGGCAGGGAGGAGAGGAGAAGTAAGTTGAACAATTTAAAACTGGATAAAATTATGATTATTTTAAGGAATAGTCATGGAAATTTTATGGTAATTATAATATTATAGTAGAATTAGTCTATATCTTCTGTCATTCACTGTCTCATATTTTATACAAAATAATAACATTCTAGGCTCTATTAAAATGTAGTAGTTTTACAGAAAATATTAAGGAATTAAAGTTCAGATAAAGGGAATATACTCATTTTTCATGTCTACAGCAAAATCAACTACATCCGCTAAGTCTCTTTTCCCATCACTTATCATAATAGGCGATTGAACTTCAGATTTTCTACCAAAAACATTGAAAATTAACCTCAAATTTTAATGTGGAATGCAACAAGTTGTGCCAAATAATTTAATCATATATCAAAAATATTTGTGTTTTTTTTTTTTAAACCGCACATCCACTTCTTGAAACATTAAATAAGCCTAATTTTGTTATGTTTTGCTCAGTGTTTTCTGGGACTGGAAAGAAAATTCGAAAAATAAAAATGCATCACTTGTGACTTGGAGTTGATGCTAAATATAAGATCCTGAATAATTTTAATAACAAAAATAATCATTATGAGTCTTTTCCCCTAATATAAACAAATAAACACGCAGCCACAAAATATACTGAGGACATGACCAACCCTCATATGGGAAGTTGAGCACAGCTAAGGATTAAATCTCCAATATCTAAGCACAACAGGAGGCCATCTTAAAGTTAACCTCCTGTGATTATTTGTCCTGCTTTCTGGAGGCTAAATTCCTAACTGAATTGGCATGATCTTCAGTATTTGTTTCATAACTTCAACATTCTTTCTGAAGTAATTTTCCTTGTGCCCAGTAGTTGCACTTCTGTATGATAAAAATAAATGTTGGTACTAGTTTTATTTAGAATTTGAAAAATAGCCATTTTATCATGCTATTGCATAGAAAATGTATTCCTTTCTAGTCAGTTTCTACAAAACACTATTTATTTAAAGTAGCCTTAGTGATAAAGTGGTTTTATCACTTTTTGGAAGTTTTTATTCATACAAAAAAATAAATAAACAGGAAGAAAGGGCCTTAGGGCCTTATGTTTTCTGGTATTTGAGCATGATTAACATTTTCTACTCACTTCAGGGACTTTAGCAAGAATAGCTGCTCAGGAGGATAAAAGTCATCCAATATATTAGAGGGTCAACATTTTAAAGTATTAACATTATGCATAAGCACTTCAGTGAAGCTTGATCAAAGACCTTTGCAATTTTCACAGTGTTATAAATGGGAGGTTAAAAAGGAGGACCAAATACAGTCCATTGTCTTGTGATTTGGAGTTGAGAAGTAAAATGATAACAGAATTCAAGGTCGAAGTGTATGAGTACTTACAATAAAAAATAATCCCCTGAAATGAATTATGCAGTGCTGAAATATTAACCATGGAACCCCAGGAATCTAATGCTGCTCAGAATCACAGCAATGTTTAAAGAAGACACCATACTGCTGGGAGGTGGCCAGAGATGTTTAGTTTTCCATTGCCCCATGTATTCAGTCATTCATTCATCCACATGCTAGTTGCTGTTCTAGACTCTGAGACTAAAAAGATGCTACGTCATAGTGTGTCTCCTCAGTAAGTCTTCTCATCTATTAGATGCATCAAATAAGTAAGCATAAAATTGCAATATGGTTTGGCAACTACCATAATAAGAGAATATCCAAGAGATGTTTAACTCAACTGGGCTGTATCGAGAAGGAGATATTTGGTGTTCAAAAATGACTTCCCTATGGAGGTAATGGTAAACTACGGTGAACTCCATAACTGGGAACAGACAATGCAATATCACAGAAGAAAGAGAAGGACATTTTTTAGAGATTTACATGTAGTTCAACATGACAAGGACAAAGAGGCTAAGTGGATACATGATAGACATTTAAAGCTAAAAATGTAAATGTGAGACGTAACATGAAGTGATTTCTGTGGAGTCAATAGATTTTAGAATTTATCTTGTTGGTTATGCAGTTATTGAAATGACAAGATTAAATTTCATTCTACAAATACCACTCTGGAAGCAATGTGGAAAGTGGGCTTTTTAGTTAAGGGAAGAATAGTGGTAGGAGTAACAGCAGGGCACCCACTGCACTCATCTCAGGTAGGAGCCTAATTTATGCAGTGAAGATTTAGATGAGGTAAGGATAAAAAATTAATTACTTAAGAGGTAAAAGAGATGAGATTTATTGATAGAATTGAATATGGACTATACGTAAAGTAGAAGACACCAGGAAAAGGCCATGGTGTAGGTTTGGGTGATGTGATGAAAATAATGAAAGAAAAAAAATACTGACTAGGAATTTTAATATTACAGTTAACAGTAGTGATGCCCCCTATACTCATAGAGGAGATGAGTTTCTTTGTGAGTTGGTGAAAAGAACAATCACACAGAACAGGGACCTATAGGATTAATTCCTAAATACTGTGATGAAATATCTGCACTCTACTCGTGCACTCTGTGACTATGCAAGGAGCTGATACGCAGGGAGTATTCACTGTAACCATGAATAAACACTGAGTCATGAGGAATGAGGCAATTAATCTAATGAAGGGGGAAGCTGGGGTGAAGTGAGAGTAGCATCGACATACATACACTACCGAATGTAAAATAGTTAGCTAGTGGGAAGCAGCAGCATAGCACAGGGAGATCAGCTCGGTGCTTTGCGATGACCTAGATGTGTGGGAATAGGGAGGGTGGGAGGGAGGCTCAAGAGGGAAGAGATACGGGGACATATGTATATGTGTAGCTGATTCACTTTGGTGTACAACAGGAACTAGCACAGTATTGTGAAGCAATTATACTCCAATAAAGAGCTATAAATAAATAAAACATTGTTTGTGTTAAAAAGTAGGAAAGAAAATCTACCCTTACATGAAAGGCTCCTCCCACTCCAAAATTTTTGGCTAATTGTATCAATTTAGTATTTAACATTTTATTTGTGGCACACTTTATAGAGAATAGATAGCAATAGGATTGAAAATAAGTTCATAATGTTGAAGTCAGAGTCCATGTTTGGAAATTAAGAGAAAGTAGTATTAGATTTATGTATTAACTACAATTTATGTATTATGTATTTATTATTTTTGTGTGTGTGTGGTACGCGGGCCTCTCACTGCTGTGGCCTCTCCCGTTGCGGAGCACAGGCTCTGGACGCGCAGGCTCAGCGGCCATGGCTCAAGGGCCCAGCCGCTCCGCGGCACGTGGGATCTTCCCAGACCGGGGCACGAACCCGCGTCCCCTGCATCGGCAGGCGGACTCCCAACCACTGCGCCACCAGGGAAGCCCTGTATTATTATGTATTTTTATACAATTTGAAGATATTTTTAAAAGTCCATATTCTTTGAATTTTGTCCCCAAATTGTATGCTATAGATGCTCAAACCAATTTTGTTCATTTTTAACAAGGAATCTTTAAAACTTTATTTTTATATTCTTGATTGAAATAAAAAGGAAAATGGAGGGTTGCCAATTAACTCTCAATTAGTTTAGCTACTTTAACTGAAAAAATGTATTAACTGAAAAAATAAATCATTTTCTTTTAAAAATAATATAAGTCAAATCAAAAGACAAAAGATAACTGTCTGTCACATACCTCTCTTCATATAAAAATATTTCATATCTCTCAAAACCATTCAGGTAGTGATTCTTATCAAATGTGTTTTCAAAAGTTTACTCTAATCTGCTTCTCAAATTGTTTTCCTTCCATATTTGTAGGACATTTCTTCATTCCTACCAGCAATATGAAACTATTCCTATTATAGCAAATGATAAACAGCTAAATAGAAGCTAAAGGGGAGAAAAATCAAACCTTTAATTTCTTTAATAGTCTGAGTGTCCCTGTGTGTTTCCTACTATGTACTGAGCCAGTGAAGTTAGGTAGTAACATATTCCAAACCCATGTCTGTTTCCTTGGATCATCTTCAAGGCTCTGTTGCCAAGGAGCAGTGGAGTGGATCGTGACCTTCTGTACGAGTAATTCTGCCTTGGGGGGAGTTTAAATTGATTTTCCACATCTTTAAATTCAGAGATCCGAAGGGTCTCCTATAGCAACTTTCTAACAATGGTACGGTGGCGCTGACAGCACAAAATAGGGAAGAAGAGAATTTCTGGAGCAAGCAAAATGGTAATATTCAAAGATGGGAAAGGATGAGAAGAACAGTGCTTTAGAACTATGCAAGGGAGATAATCTAAGGTCTAATCTCCATACAAAAGGATGACTGAAAAAAAAAAAGCTAAGTTCAATCTGCATCAATGATATTTTTAGATTTTCCCAAACTGCTTTGATAGTTCACACACTCAAAGACTCAGAAAGTTTTAACATAACTTGAAGGAGAACATACAGCAACTGACTGAATCTTCATCACTTCCATCTAGACAGTCATCATCGCCATCACATTTCCACCGAGCTTGGATACAGTGTCTGTTTTTACAGCGAAATTCTCCAGCTTTACAAATGTGAGGTAATTCTTCTCCAGGATTAACTACAGTTAAAACAAATCCAAGGTATATAAACAATACTAGATACATTCAGTTCATTAAAATGTTTATTTTGTTATAATAACAAAATACTGATCTCATTTCATTTTATAGAGAATATGAAAACATCTCAACATTGTAGTGGTAACCATCTCTGGAAATGAGAAAATTTTAGGTTTTTCTGACAATAATTATTCTACTAAGAATGCTAAAAATTCATTTTAAGCAACTGTCTCCAAAATAATAAATAATAACAACAATAATACAATACCATCTTATATTTATGTTGTTTGTAGTTTTACTTTTTAAAGAGCTTTTATTCATAATCTCAGCTGATCATCATGACAACCTATGAAGAAGGCATGGCAGGGCTTCCCTGGTGGTGCAGTGGTTGAGAATCCGCCTGCCGATGCAGGAGACACGGGTTCGTGCCCCGGTCCGGGAAGATCCCACATGCCGTGGAGTGGCTGGGCCTGTGAGCCATGGCCACTGAGCCTGTGCGTCCGGAGCCTGTGCTCTGCAACAGGAGAGGCCACACAGAGAGAGGCCCGCGTACCACAAAAAACAAAAACAAAAAAACAAAAAAACAACAACAACAAAAAAAAAGAAGGCACGGCAAAAAATTTTACTACCTCCACCTTACACATAAGTACACCAAAAACTAATCAAAGTAAAAAGACAAGGGAATAGCACACAGCATTGATGGCTGTATTTACTTCATTGGTCTGCAAGTGGAAAAAAAAAACCAAAACTCAGGTGTGGTTAAGTATTCAAGGAAGTATTAAGTTAATCAAAATTATTATATACTCAGAATCTATGTTCCATATATCCCATGTTCTCTGATCAAATGTCAGAAATTCCACTGACTGGGATTTATTCGCAAATTGGAAGTGTTGCTATTCTTCTGTTCTCTTTGAGTGGATTCAGTAGAGTCTGAAAAGTGAAGGGAATGTGGCAATGGTTAAAGTAAATGATTTGTATTTCTTGGACTGAAAAAGGTGTTGAATTACCAAAAGCTGGTTTATTACTAGAAGAAACAGAAGCCAAATTTTCCACCCCAGTTCTGATAGCCTTCAGCTTTATTTTGGGTAACTGCTTTGGACTGATGAACTGTCACAAAACCTATATGCACTCCAATAATAAGGAATAACGAGAAAACATATGTGGTTTTTCCAGAACACTCTGTGTTTCACTCCCTTAACCCTTACATTTTCCCTGCTGCAAATAATGGAAGAGGGAATGTGACGCTGAACCATAACTGCAGAGAATCTGCTTCAAAGAATTATGCGTGGGGCTGGGCAAGGAAACACGTCCCATATAATCCAGATTCTTATGTAAGGCCTTAAGGGTGAAAAATAAGCAGTGTGGTGAATGAAATATTCAGTTAGATCAAAGCTAATCCTATGTGTCTTCTGTCTCCTCTCAGACAAGAGGACACTGCATACAGGAACTGACAGTAATTCTTCCTCCGTGTTTAATCTTTTTCAACAACAAAATGTTGAAGCAGCAATTCCTCTAATGTTGTCTTTCCATAAGGTCACTTGAAAGTAACAAATTTTGTAAATATACATATTATATATATACATATTCCTGTATATACATATTCATATATATATATATTCAGAGAGAGAGAAAGAAAGAGAACCAATCTCAAATAGGAAATTGCAATAAATAAAAACAAAAATGGGAGCTCATTGGGTCTCCTATTCAACCCCAGGGTGCCTTTTTATAGCAGCAACTGGGAATGAGTATGGGACTCAAGACAAAGTGGAGGTGTAGGGACTTCCCTGGTGGCACAGTGGTTAAGAATCCGCCTGCCAATGCAGGGGACACCGGTTCGAGCCCTGGTCCGGGAAGATCCCACATGCTGCAGAGCAGCAAAGCCCATGTGCCACAACTACTGAGCCCACGCTCTAGAGCCCATGTGCCACAACTACTGAAGCCCGCATGCCTAGAGCCCGTGCTCCGCAACAAGAGAAGCCACTACAATGAGGAGCCTGCGCACCGCAACGAAGAGTAGCCCCCGCTTGCCGCAACTAGAGCAAGTCTGCACACAGCAATGAAGACCCAACGTAGCCAAAAAATATATAAATAAAATAAAATTAATTTATTTTTAAAAAAAAGGACACACATTAAAAAAAAAGGTGGAGGCGTAATCTGGGATGCGTCTGACCATCTCTAGGATCAAGCTTTTCTCTCAAATCTCTAGAACTGACCATTGATAACATGCAAATTTCCCTTATTTTGAGTTTTGTTTGTTCAATTAGACCTTAAGATCTTTAAGGGTGGTATAGTTTCTTCTTTTGACTCTATATAAGCCCAACTTAGAACTGGAACTAGTAGTTTGATTAATTTCTACTGTATAATTATTAAGCCTAACAGTCAATAGTCTCTCAGTGTTTTTTAAAAAAAATTTCCATCAGACAAGAAACCTGATTTGAGATGTCACCAGCTTCCTCGCCACTTAAGTTCAGCTTTAAGATTTTCTGTAGTCTCTCTATAGTTTACTCCAAAGAAATAGTAAGTCAATTCTGTTGTTTCATAGCTTGAGGATCGAAAACCCCAAGAAACCATTGATTCTCTTCTGATAACAATCTTACCAATTTAAAAGGCTTAGCTTTCACGGGGTCATTTGATCAAATAACTCAACCCACAGATGTAAGGAATGATCAAAAATATCCACATACAAGAGTGAAATTATAGTTTCTTCTGAATAATTATATCTATATTTAAGAAGATTCGTTTGTCTACGGAAAGACAAACTACCCTAGAAAATTGATATTTCTAAACTAAATATTGTTTAACGTAATCAATTTAGAGAGAAGGTCTGTAAGTCCACTTAGGTTTCAAATGTTTTTCAAGTGATATGTCGATCAGTACGGAAGAAATGCAAACAGGAAGAATTTCCAAACTTGCCTTAAACATTGTTTCAAATGTATGTGGGTGGGCAGTTATTTTTAAATGTTTGCTCATATAAATGTGAAAATTTTCAAAAACAGATGACAGTGATGTCTAAGGTTTCATTTACATTTTTCATCATAGGTTATGAATAATTGCTTGAGAACCAGTAGAGCTTACCTCCTGAGATAACTTTTTTATATCTACTGCATCTGATAATGATTTATATCAATGTCATTCAAACATATCAATATCACTTGTAACAGCAGTTAGGCATTGCTTATACCTGTAATAACAGATGTATTAAAACATATACAAATATTTTTGACGTTTTAAAGTTTGTGTACAATTATTCTAACCCCTGTAATTTGTTGGAGAGGCATTTCTCCATGGTGTTTCTACATGTCTTGTGTCAGCTTTTATTCTGGACTGTTTTTCAAGGATGTTTATGCAGCTAACAGCCTTGGAAGATTGAAGTAGAGCTTCCTTTCAGAGCAGAGAGCAAATTTGGTCCTTGACTAGGATAGTAAAGATAATGTCTCTCTTCAGGGCAAAGGTTGGTCCTCACATGATGTGGAGGTGGGGTAGGGCAAGAAGAACCAAGGTGCACATGAAACTTCAGCAACCTGCTTTGCCATGAGTAATAAAATCCTTTGGGTCTGATCAAAGGATTGCATGTCTTCTGTCTAAATCTATGAAACGCTGGTGGGCTAACATGCTAGAATGCAACTGGGGGAAATTTCAGACTCTTCATAATAGTACAGAATTTTTTTAAGATACGGATTCTGATTTTCAAAGTCTCCCAGGGCATGCGGCATCATTAATGTAAGCCAGCCCTAACCCAAGTCTCCCAGATGGAATCAGTCGTTATATCACAGAGAAACCATGATATCAACTCTGCCTAGGTTTGCTCAGGATACATAATGGTAAAAGACAGGTTATTTTTGAGCCAGCAATGTCCATTATCACAATAAAATTTAATGTGATAGGTGGTAATCTGGATAAGATGGCAGTTTAGACATCCCAAAGCATGGTCTCTTTCTCAGCGTTGACCTAACTGTAGAACTGTGACGCAACATCATCTATCATAAGACCCTAGCTGATGGCCAGGCAATCTACCAACTTCTGCAAGAATCAACAAGATGATGAAGCAAATATATCTGGCATCATTAAAAGAGGGAATAGCATTCATAAGAAAATAAGATTAGTATTCTGTACACCTGTACAAACTTCTATAAAGGAGTTATTTTATAATTAACTTTCACACATCTAGTTGTTTTCATGAGGTCTTTGAATGTAGGAAGGATAATGCCACATACAGAACCGAACAGTGCCTAGAACAGAACTAGTTGTAGAGGAGATGTTCAAAATTATTTGTTGCCCAACTTACTGGAATTAACAGAGACTGATAATTCTACATTACAGCCATTATTGTAATGAGAGATTCTACCTCTGGAGACTGAATAAATACTTCAGGAAAACACTATTACTTCAACTGTCTCAGCAGCTAATGCTCTTCTCCTTTCACTCAAGTACATGAATGAAGTTAGCTTAATTTAAGGGAAAAAAAAATGATATGTAGCTAGAAAGAAAGAAAGAGTGATAAAGTTCCCCCCCAACCAAGAAAGCAAACATACAGGAAAAGCTCCATGTATGTCACTTGCTTCCAGTGCTTAATGTGACAGAACCCATATTGCACTTGGGTATGTAGGCACAGCCAGAAAGTGCTTTCCATATATTAACAAATGCTATTCTTACAAGCCTTGCTTCAGAGTTGTACTTTGCACTGTAAATTTGAAAACTGAATTCAAAACCTATAATTCTACAGCCAGGGTCACTTCTAGTAAAAATATTACAACATTATCTCACCAGGAAGAAAACTGACAAAGTAATAAACAATCCTTTAATTTAACCAGGACCAGAAATAAAATGACATGAATCATGGCATGCCTGGCAAGGAACTGCCATTTCTCACACATCCTATGATACCTGCTGTTAGAGCAGTGGAATTAGAAGGTCTCTGCATGACTTGTCAATACACTGCCAAGGGAAATATGCACTCTAGAATTAATTATTGTCTTTGGTAAAAACTGCTAGAGTGACTGCTAGAGCTAATGTCGAGATTCAATGAGGTAAATGAATAAACCTTACGAATAAACCATTTTTATTTTATTTTAGTTTTGAATCATCTATTTGGATCTCAGCTCAGTGACTGGATTTAATAACATGTATCCCTGGCCTTGTTTTAATAAGCTGTGGTGCCCAAGAACAAGTGTCTATATTTCTAATTTTGCTTTTCTTCTTTTCAACCTCAGTGTGGTAATCTATTCTAAACTGATTCTTGTCTCCTCTCTCAACTGATAATTTGCTTTTGACTATATCATAACAGCATTAGTCCCAGGACAAAAATAATAAAGTTTCCCTCTTGTCCTTATATGTTTCATATTATGATATGTTTATTTGCCTAACAAACTGCATCTTGCATTTTGGGAGTACAGAATTTCTTAACTATCCCTTGATATGAGCAGGGAAAGAGAAAAACCTAAAAGAAAACTTGAAGTTGTAGTTTGCTGGATGACTCTCTATAAGATTGCCTATACTGGAAGGCAGCGTGAAAAATGCTGCTATGGTTTTGGAATTTTCTCCTTTAGATCACAGCAGGATGACTTTTCATTAGATAGAGTGGTCTTCTGAGCAGCTAACCTAAGTGGTACATAATCTTCCTATGCACAGAAGGCCATAAATATTCATCTGGATGCGGCTTCTAAACTTTTTACTGCCTTAAACTTTTTATTACACATTTGAATGCATATATCCTAGAACATAAGGCTTGTCACAGCTGAACAGATAAATGGCTCAGCCATGGTGGAGCACTGTTTTTGACGAGTAATGTATCTGGTGTTCCAGAAGGTGAAGGAGGTCACAGAGTACCACTGACATATAACTGTGCAATGCTACCCTTGGATGACCAATATTTCGGGCAATGTTTAAGTTGCTTTCTTGGGACTAAGGCATATTGGAAAGCTCTGTTCTCTTTCTTTTTCTGTCCAGGCCACTAAAGAGGAATTTAAAGAATTACTATGTTACTGTCTCATTACTCTAGACAAAATTATGCTGCTATTTAAAAAATAATAGTGACTATCATTTTTTAATTTTTTTAGGAGCTTAACTTCCTTTCTCAGGATTACTCTTGTCCTCATTTATTAATTTTCTATGCTGTGATTTTTCCCTACAAAGGCATCAAGATAAATTTTTAAAAAACCTCACTTGATAATTGATCAAATGGCTTTCCATATGCTTCTCCAGGGCAATAAGTTTCCAGTTACTATGCTACACCAGGCCTCATTTCTAATTCTGAGAAGACTTGACCATGACACACGAAATTCACAAGGACAAAGAGTCCAGCCTACTCTCATTCTTGATTCCTTCCAGGCATGGCATTAGAATTCACCCTCAGTCAATCATGTAACATGCCAATATTTTTTTGCTGGGTGAACGCCTCTTCTGGCATTGCCTTCTGCTACAAATTCATTGAGAAACAACCGTTGGTGTTTAATTCTGGCCTGACCATCTGCCAATGGGTTTTTGTTCATTTGATGCCAATTCACTGAGGATGACTGAAACCAATGGATGATCGTATCTCAGTGGTTGCAACATGTATTTTTGTTTTGCTTACATATTTAGATTTAATCCAGATTAAAGAGTTAATCCAGTTGAGACCAGTTCACAAAACTATAATCTAGCCTGAACTAAGTCAGAAGCCCAGAGAAATCAGCATTAATGAGAGGTTAGTGACACACTGATATCTGTTTTGCACTACACTCTGCAACCACAAACTCTATTTGTAGTCCTTTTGCACTTTTAATTTCCTCATCTGCAAACTAAGGCTGAAATTTCCTTATAAAAACCTTTACTAATGCATAGAAAGTAGAATAATTTATATGAACACACTTTGACTTCTTTTCAAGAAATGAGTTACTATAGTATTTCTCTTGATTTTTTCCATTATATTTGAAAGGAACCTAGACAAAATTGCATGCCATATTAAAAATCTAGTAAAAATTTTGACAACTAAATGCAAAAACAAATTCTCAAATAAAAACTCACCTGTTTTTGTTGATTTAACATTGTTTAGTGTAACAACTATAGGTAAAACAATCTTCTTTTTTAATCCTCTTTTTTTGCATTGGGATTAACTCATCAATGATTTATAGGTATTAAAAAGACACTAATAGTCTCAGAAAACCTTCCTTTAATTTTCACCAGACATATAATCACATGTGAGCTATCATAACAAATCTCCTAACATCAGCTACATGAACAATATTGTGTACGGTATTTCTTTACAAGCCAAAAGTCACCTAATTTTTATTTACACAGAGATATCCAGTGATAAATCTTTTGTATAATCAATCTCAATATGCGCATATATAGGCCAACTCATAAGGAATCTGTAACTTTTTAATGGGGAATAAGAATGAAGGCAATAGGAAATATAATTTGGAGGCAAACAATACAAGTAATTATGACTCACACAACTAAAATTAAAGAACTAATTAGAAAATTTAAAGAGTAAAAACCATCTAGAGATTAGTACCTGATGTATAAGCTCTCCCTCCAAATTCCCATGATGAAAACAAAGATAAAGAATGAAAACTCACAAGATCCTTGAGAATTCAGCCTCTTGATCATTCTATTGACACTATCTTAAGTGAATTTTGATGTTTTTGCAAGACCAAGAAGACTAGACTTAAATATTCAATCAGAAGCCTCTCTAAGTTATACCACTAGAAACTGAATAAGCTTGTCTATTTTTAGGTAGGAAAAAAGGCCCTTTGCTCCTCCAGTACTGACTGTAAGGTCTGTGCCTACCATAAAAAGGAGATACTGCAGTGCTACTTTCCGTCCTTGAGAGGAATTCTGGTGCTACAGCAAAGGCAGGATGAGACCTGGTGGAGGTCCACAAAGGTTACTATCTGTGTGTGTATGTGCGTCTGTATGTGTGCATTTCATCTGTTCAAATGTCAAAATCATTCAGCTGGAATAGCAAAGGATCTCATTTTGTACCAGAAAAATGATCTTAGAAGAATCTGTGGGAGAAATTAAACTATGAAATGTAAACATAAATCATACCATTTATCCTGATAACTAACATAAGATTTAATCTACCAGGTGACTGGACAGACTTTATGCTATTCAAAGCAATGCTTAATCCCTGTCTATTCCCAAACTATGGGTCTTGGTAGATCTCCTCTCTTCTGATGCAAACAACAACCAAATGGAAATTACTAAATAATGCCACGGAACAAAGGAAGGGATACCATCTGATGAATCAAAGAAAGTACACCTCAGAGAATTATTTTCTACAGGAAAATAGGAAAATATATAGGCAATTTTTTTTTTTTTTTTTTTTTTTTTTTTTTTGCGG